>NW_017671822.1:111297-127891 GCF_001879085.1 Nicotiana attenuata | reverse complement strand
CCCCCCCTACCCCCCCCCCCCTTTTTATTCTTTTTCAAAAAAGAAAAAGAGACGAGGAACCCTAAACTAAAATAAATAATTGTTCCGATGTAAAATAACTGTTTGCTGCTCAAACCGCAACAGCAAACGCTATCCGTACAGTAGTGGATCAAGGTATGCAACGAGCAGAAGTTATGATAAAAGGTCCCGGTCTCGGAAGAGATGCAACATTACGAGCTATTCGTCGAAGTGGTATACTATTAACTTTCGTACGGGATGTAACTCCTATGCCACATAATGGTTGTAGACCTCCGGAAAAAAGACGTGTGTAGAACTGAACATTGAAGAAATCTGGCATGTTATCCCATTTTGAAATTGGTTTATTCTGCAGCAAATGCTAGTTACAATATGGGTTCCAGCGAAGCCAATTTAGTCATTAGTAAAGCTTAACTCCTCTCGTTGTGAAGAGAGTGAGTCTATAGAGCATACGAGCCGGCCGATCCGCTGTAGTGGAATCTTGTGAGCCAGCGGACGATCCCGTGCGGTTTGCATTAGAGGGGCCCGCTTTCATCATCCTTACCCAGATCTCTTCTATTCTGTGATCTGGGATGATTAGATGAGGTTTCCATGTGTGTGTCTTTGGGAGCATCTTCTCCTGTGGGATCATAGCCAGTTTTTCACTGCGAGTGGTTATCTAAAGTAAAGGTAAACGAGGGTGACAGATCAATGAGGGTGCTCCTGCTTATCGGTTATACCCTTCGACCCATGTTTTAGCAGCTAGCGATTTTTAAAAAAAGAATTAATTAACTCAAAATTTTTTAAAGAAGAATAAATGGGTTTATATAAAAAGGATGCTATCAATATTTCGAAATAAGCTATACTCACTGAAAGAACTGCATCCTTTAAAAATTCATTCCGCACGTTTCGGTCCTCTTTCCCATTACTTAGAAAAAGTGAGCCACCGATTCAGGTACAAGATACTATTTTTATCGCCTGGACAATTAGACATCCAACCCGTAATCGCAACGACCCAATTGCAAGAGCCCTTCTTCAAACTCCGATTCATATTTTTCATAGAGAAATCTCTGATCAAGCACAAAACAAGAGCCGTTTTGCATCATATCCAAGGGATTCCTCGGTTCGGGCCGAGGAGACATGAGCTTACCTGGGAAGAGACGAACCAATAAGTTAAAATTTCTGTCCATAAATGAAAATCGCAATGGGAAACACTCTGTTGATCCTCTTTGTCTTTCTTGCTGCGTAGAACTAATTCCTAGTACTAATGGTAGAAGAAAGAAATAAGTAAGTGGGGAGGAAGAGTGGCGGCTGAGGAGAGGAAAAGAAATAAGAAAGTGGGGAGAGATTGGCGACTAGGTTTTGGTTTGGGGGATTTAGTGTGTGTTACTTTTCTTATTTATTTTACTTCGTAATACAAATACCACAAAAATACAAGGAAAAAAAAATATAAATACCATAATAAATGCAAATATAAGTAAGAAAATTATCTACAATAAACCAAAAGAATAAATATAATTACATTTAAGTAAAGGAGAAATAATTAACTATTTGCATGAAATAAAGATATTCTAAAATACATTCTTCTTTACAACTTTTTTTATCCTAGATGATATTGTTAGTTTTGTTATACATTCATATATCAATAATATTAGCTTCTTCATTTTTAGTGTTAAGTTAGATTTGTGATTATTATTAAGTTATTGAAATACTATTAGATCATTAAATCAATAACTTGTATACTTATCTAAATTGAATAAAATTAATAAGCAATGTAGATATACACAAGCACATAATTATTTAAATGTAGTATATTCATATATTTATATTAATCAAGTTTTTATCTTCCACCATCAAACAAGAATTGATTTCGCCTAATTCATGTTGGAATCCAATTGGATCCTTTGCCACCATCTCTTGCGCCTCACCAATCCTATTAGAAGGTCTTCCAACACGTGGCTACACAAAAGCACAAGAACTAAAACAAGAAAGAGTTAATGGGTTAGGAAGTAAAGAACATGTTTTCTTACTTACACTCTCTTTGGCTTTTATCTCAAGACTAACTTTTTCCTCACCCTTAGCCTCTTTTCTCTCAGTAAAGTTTTCTTTTTTTTTCTTCGCTCAAACCCTCCTGTTTTTCTCTCTCTACCTCTCTCTACCTCTCATACTTTTGTTATCTCATTGCCTTTCCTCTTTTCTTTTCCCTCAAACCCACTCTTTTTCTCATTTGACATCCTATTCTCTTCACTAAACACAACCTCTCCTTTTTCTTCTCTTTGGATGTCGACATACACTCCCTTACTCCTCTCATTCTTTTCTCTGTCATATTTTTCCATATTCTCTTTAACGACCTTTTCATCTTCGCAAATTTGTGAGGGAGTCAAAGGTCCAAGAATGAGTTTCTTCCCGTTAACCTCAAAAGAGTATCTATTTTTTTCCATGTTATATGAAGCTCTTCTATAAATATACCATGGCTTTTTGAACAAGTTATGATAATTATTCATGGAAATCACATCTTGCATCCTCATACCTTTCAATAGAAAATAGTAATAACACTTTTTTATCTACCTTTACTCCCCTCAACATGTAGAGTTCAATATGCTCAATACAAGGCAAGTTCAATTTTTCAACCATATAAGTGCTAATTGAGTTATAGCCAAACTCTTTGCCAATTCTAAGGGCACAAATCGCAGACATCACTTTAGCTCTTGTTTGGAAAATAACTTTACGATTGTCTTCCTTTCATTCTATACACTGTAAGTTCGACTTTTCAAGTTGTTGAGTCATAGCTCGCCTCCTCTCACTATAACTACCTGTTTGAGACATCTTCACATAGATTAGAAGAAATATGTATCTTTTAAATTTGGATTTTTCCCTCTAATGTTCTCACCTATCTTGCCTTTTTCCTCTTAAAGCAACTCTTGGTCGTTATCTTTAGATTTATTAATAAACCTTACTAGTCACAACCTTAGTGATAAGAATGTGGAGTTAGAAAAAGAAAAGGAAAGTGAAGGACCAAACCTAGAAAGAATAGGAATTGGTTAGTAGCAAAAAAAAAAAAAAAAGGAAAGAATTTAGGAAACCCAAATAAGAAAAGAAGTTACCTTAATCTCCAAGAACTAGGATCCCCTCTTCTTGTTTCCTTTCTTGACTTGGAAAACAAATAACACTTGAATTCTAAAAATAATAATGAGCAATAACACTTTTCTTTGGCCGATTTTCATTTTTTTTGTTTTTTTTTGCCCAAGTACTTCCCAAGATTATCAAGATTGAAATCTTGATTAGCCTATGCTCTGATACCACTTGATAAAAATACGATTGGGAATTCAAGAATGAGTAAAGAAAAACAAGAAAAATCAAGAAATATGCGGAAGCTAAAAGAAAATAAAGAAACAAAAAAGAAGACAGAAATTAAAGATAGATTGAATTCAAGAAAGAGTTTCTTGAATTCTTTCTGTTGAATCCTAACAACAATAATTAGTTAACAAAGAACTAATCGCCTTTGGTAGAGACTTAAAAACAAGAGATATCTTGTGAAACCCGACCCTTTAGAATAACAAGAACAATAATAAGCCTAAACTTTCACCTTTCTTGAATACCTAGAAGTGATCTAAGATTTCGAAAGGGTTTAGTCTTACCACCTTAAGTTGAGTCTTGAAGGTTGAAGAATAAATCTAAGAGTAGCCACACACAAGAGTGCAAGAAAAATCTCACAATTTTTATTGATATTTTCTATAATAATCTAAGTCTAAAAATAAAGAATACACCCTCTATATAGAGAGGGGTCGCGAAATTCTACCTAAAAAATAAGGAAATAAAGTCCTAAACTACTTTGGACAACAAGTCCAACTACCTTGGGAAAAGAAAAATACTAGGAAGCAAAAACCAAGTCATTCTTGGAAAGTAATTCCGAAAATCTTAGTAAAATGAAAACATAACCTTAACTAACTATGAAAGCAATAAATATAGTCCCAAAAAATTTGGAAATAAGTCCCAACCCAATCTTGGATAGAATCTTGGAAATCTTGAAGGAAATTTACAAGCAACCTGACACCAACTTGTACTCAACATCTAGCACGCCTATTGTACCCTCCTTGGACATCAAGTAAGTCCTTTTTATGCTATAAAAATGTGACTTTATGTAGGACTTCATGGGCTGCAAGTTGACACATTTTAGATGCCAAATTGGTCCAATAGTGGCTTGATTTGGACCTTTTTCAGAGGATGTTCCTTGGGATCTAATCCACCTCTTATTGGACATGAATTTGGGCCACAAAATAATTATAACACATAGATAACTCATATTCTTTATCCTTGAGCTCGTCCTCCCAACTAACAACTTCTTTGTTCGTTCCTGGAGTCCAATGACCTTGTTTTGCAACTTTTTAGCTTGAGATCTTGTTAAAGGCCCTCTTTGAGATTCCAAAGCTTCATCCTTGTCTTTGAATAGATTTGAGCTTCCTAGGATGCTATCACCACGGCACATGGCCAAAATGTCAGTGCCATGTGAGATTGGCGTGAATCTTAACGGAGGAGGGGTATATTTGATTCAATTGTATAAATGCAATATTTTTAGACAGAAAGTATAAAGAAAGATAAACTTGATCCTTTTCTTAGGGATATATTTGACCATTTTCCCTATTTAAATTGTTTGGTCTTTTTCTTGACTGTTATCTCTTTCCGTGCCTTTGACACTGTGAGAAAATGTACAGTAACAAATGTGTGTAACTCATCCCTTTTCTTAACAAATGGATAACATGGTGCTTAACTCATTCCGTTACTTTTTTTGGCCGTGACTCATTCCATTACCTAACTATAGTGACAAAGTAATGTAATCAATAATACATGGATTAATAATACAATAAATTATATAATGCCAGCAATGATTATCATTTTTTAGTTGAATATACTTACATATTAATGCAACGTATACTATAAAATATTTATTTGCTTTAAGCAAAATAATTGTTTTACTATTATGAAAATTAGTTTGGTCATTCTAAAATTACTAATAAATGTATTACTAATACTAATATTCTTATTCCTCATACTATCCCGCATAAAATAATATATATATTTATACATGACTTATATATATATATATATGTATATTATTTATAAGGAAAACAAAAAAGAGCAACCAAACATTGTATAATTAATGCTAATATCTATGTGAAAATTAATGGTCCGTTGGGTCAAGTTTCTTTTGAGTTAAAAGAATTTTTTTTCAACGTTACGGTATTTGACCAAGCTTCAAATGAAAAACAAATGCTTTTGAGAAGAACTAAAGCAAATTTGAGAAGCGAAAAAAAATAGCTTCTCCCCAAATTACTTAAAAAAAATATTAATACATTTAAAAGCACTTTTTAAAAGATTGGCCAAATATTGATTACTACTAAAAAGTATTTTTCAAATTAAGTAGTCAAACACAAACGGCTTCTCACCAAAAGTACTTTTGTGAAAATTATTTTTGAGAAAAGTACTTCTTCATATTTATACTTGGTTGAAATAAAACTTTTCATTTTGACAAAAAAAATAGTGCTTCTAATAATAAGCTTGAGTGTAGAAGCTTGGCCAAACGTGCTATAAATTCCCTCAAATCTCAACCAAATATTATATAGATTTCCTAACAACCAAACCAAACGGCCCCTAGTTAGTAATTTCAAATACATAGTATTACTTTCTGAAACGAAAAAAAGATATTGATGCCATTTGTGATTCGGGCTTAATGAACCATTATACTCTACCCGACGGGAAATCGGGTTTTTGGGAGAGCCGCTTAACAATGGCGGATTTACTTCTCTCCTTTCACTTGTCGGACCACTACCCAATAATAAATCCCTCCTCAAACATTCAACTCAAACCCTAACCCTAATTGTGAAAAAATCAACTCACAAATTATAGTTCATAGATCAACGAGATGGAAACTCACATGGCTCACCATCTGTTTGAGAGACGCCCCATATACAAGTCCAAAGCTCCTGCTGCCAAATGGTTCAAAGAATGGTAAGGAAACAAAAGTTTAAAATAAATCTCAATTTCGCAATTAATCACTTGTTCAATTATACTTTTAATTTGTATCTGTTAAAAATTCTAGCTCCTTTGTTGTACCATATCTAGCCGGTCCTTGCCTGCACAAGCAATAATAACTACGAATTGAATTCGGTTTTTGTTTTTTTCTTTCTAATTATAATTAGATGTTATAAATTCATCTTGTATCTAATTGGGTTTGATTTCAGTCTGGTGGTGCATTAATGGAGGAAATAGTTATAAGTAGCTTTGTAATTATCCAAGGATATATCAAATCAGTCAATCAACTAAGCCTCAATCTCAAATTCGTCTTTTTTGTTTTGTTTGAGAAGGTAACATAAATCTCAAATTCGTCTTTGTGGTGATTGGTGAATAGAAAGATCATGTGATTCAGTATTCACTATGAATCAGTTATTTTGTTACCTTGAATTTGCAACTTCTTTGCTTGGAACTATTCGTTAGAGGGTAAGGACCTACAATTCATACATTAAAAGCTGCAATAGAGACCACAGGACAAATTGGTTTCTTTTGCTCCAAGCAAACTTGTCAGTTCACAATCATGTCAGGGAGGACTGGAGAAAGACTACAAATTATAAACTAGAAAATCACCTTGGATTATGCTTCGTATATTGCTAACATTCTATAACTTGCATGAACTTTTAGTAGTTCAGGCACGTGTTTGATTTCATTTAACCTGCGCTTTAATTATCTCAGAGGATCAGTCATTAGTCACTGAGTTGAGTGAGAAGAGTGTTTTTTTAGCCATGTGATTTATTGTAGTTCATACTGTGTTTTAATTCCGTTACTATTATCATTTTTTCCCAGGGTCCCGCAAGATGTTGTAGCAACTGGTGGGAAGTGCTACCTCTTAAAGTGGGTGAATGGTTAGTTCAATTCTGAAAGCTCCTATACATCTTTCTTATAGTTTTATGTTGGCTCGTTTTATATTCTTTATTTTTCTGGATCTTTGCAGGATTTTTAACTGCTTTTTTTCGTCATATGCTGTGCCTTTTAGGTGGTACTTTGAGTTTGAGCTTATATTTCTCCCTGTCTACTTTGTTTATTAGAGGCCACATTGAAAGCTCTGAAGGAGAAGCCCAAAGAGCCAGAGGTACCCGTGCCAGAGCCGGAGCCAACTACTGAAGTTCTTTTCCTTTGTAGCTATGACGGTTGTGGAAAGACATTTATTGATGCCGGGGCCTTGAGGAAGCATTCTCACATCCACGGGGAGAGGCAGTATGTATGTCATTATGAGGGTTGTGGAAAGGTAAGAGTTTATTATCTTTGCATTAAGACCAGAGGCGGAGCTAGCGTACGTTTTACGGGTTCGGTTGAACCCAGTAACTTTGGTCCGAACTATGTATTTCTCTTAAGAAATCCATTGTATATGTATTAATTATTAACTTAGAACCCAGTAACTTAAACGAACTACAATCCCGAACCCATAAGCTTCAAATCCTGATTCCGCCTCTGATTAAGACTGCACTATATGCTATAGAACTTCAGGATGAGCTCCGTCATTTCATTTTATGAACTTTTTTTTTCCTCGTTTTCTTTTTTTTCTTCGTTTTTTTTTTGCGCAAAGGGCATCTCTGGTAGGGTTGAGTGGGGGAAAGAGATGGAACATGGAACTCGTTCCTTGTCGCAACTATATTACCGTTTTTTATGTACTGTTCCTTTTAGAAGTCCGTAGTTCATATGGGGACTCTGCTTCTCGATGGATACCATAGGTTCTCCTTGAACTCATAAGATATTTTTGTAATGAATTGGTTGGCAGAGGAGTTTATTGAAGTTGTATTATAGGAGTGTTTTTCATTTATAGTTGAACGTTCTTCAACCATTTTGAGTCTCAGATTCAGTGTGTGCTAATCATGGGAAGATTGGATTTGTAGTTTGTCATACTGTTTAAGATCAACTTAATCTTCTGTCTTGAGGAGAAAAAAAAATCCATCTTATTTTCATGATACGCAAGTTCACGCATATGGTTCCTTTATTTATTTCTTGTGTTTTTTTTTCCTCCTGTGAGTCCATTTGGGCTAGTTGTTCAGGTCTTCAATTGTGTCCTCGTCTTCTTTTTGCAGAAATTTTTGGATAGTTCCAAGCTAAAACGGCATTTTCTTATTCACACCGGGGAAAGAGACTATGTATGTCCGCATGAAGGCTGTGGCAAGGTAATATATCAGCAGTTCAAATAGTTCTTCATGTTTATATTTTCCTTTACCCTATCCAGAGTCTCTCCCTCTTACCTACCAAAAGAAATAAACAAAGAAATAAAAGTGATGAGACGCGAAAAAGTGCGCCAGCTGGCCCTCAGGGATTTCTTTCTGTTACTGTAGGAATTCTATGTTGTTTCTTGTTTCTTTCGTGATGTGTGTCCAGGAACAGAGACATGCTTGCATGTACACTACTATTGTTTTATGATAGCTTGTGCTATTTATTGTGCTTCGATTTTACCGATTTCCTTTGAAACCAATGCAGGCATTCTCACTGGACTTTAACTTAAGATCACACATGAAAACACACTCCCAGGAGAACTATCATATATGCCCGTATCCAGAATGTGGAAAGCGATATGCACATGAGTACAAGCTTAAAAATCATATTGCGTCTAGTCACCAGAAGGTTTGCAGTTTCTTTACCGCCCTTGTTTTGACCATGAAATACTAATACGGACTTTATAATTTCTCAATTTTGTGCTCTTTGATCACAAACAAGTTGACATGTGTCCTAAATGCATCATCAATAACCACTGCCTGTTCTGTCCCAACTATTTTGGATTCTTAACATTTTTGGGTCAATTCCTCTCCGTAAACCAGTCTGTATTTTGGGTAATGTACGCAAATAAAGTAACTTATTTCGCATGCACAAGTAATACTCTTTGAATATATGTTTCTTTTAAGATTTTCTTTGTTCATAATTTGCAATGCTTTGCCCGGGAGGGGGGAGGGGGGAGGAACTTTTGGTCCTTGTTCGTATTTTCATATGTTTCAGATTAACCACCACCCCTCCCTGCCCCATGTTCAACTGTCATTTCCTCGTCAAACATCTTTAAAGGGAAAATACTCTTCTCAATGTGTAATCTTTTCCTTAATATGAACGTGTAGATGGAACTTTGGTGTCCTGTCAATGGTTGGCTTTATGGCACTTAAGCATGCTGACCGTAACAGAAGTTGGCGTCATAATCAGGCCTTGTCAGAAAAGACAGTAATTCTGCAGGAATTTATGTCATGTATCCTCTCGTGCATCACTAAGTAGAACCCAATTTGAAGTTTGACTTTAATGTTGTCAGTTTCTTCTAATGATTTGGTAGATGTTTAAGCTAATATTTTCCTAAAGAAATGCCAATGTGATGCACTTCTCTTTGCATCTTCTAAAGTAGCACTTGAAGCAGGATTTGACTATCGATTTTAAATCTTTTCATTTTGTAGAACTCTACACCAGATGCTCCAAAGTATACCCCACCTGTGGAGAAGCCAATGAAAACACCGAAATCTTCTTCAGCAGCTTATGCCTCATCATCATCTGACCGCCCTTATAGCTGTCCGTACGAAGGGTGTGACAAATCTTACATTCATGAATACAAGCTTAATCTTCATTTAAGGAACATGCACCCTGGTCATTTTCCAGAGGATAATGCCAAAAATGCTCAATCTACTGCTGACAATGAGATGGATGAAGGCAGTGATCAGGACGCATATGCTGCAAAACGTGGAAACGGCAAAATTCAGAAACAGAGCAGGCCAAAGCCAAGCTTGAAGCAGCCACCAATAAAAGTTGCACGCAAAAGCTCTAGTGCTTCTCCAGCCAATATAAGTATAGCAGCGAAGAAGCCCTGGCCGGTCAAAGAAGAGAACTACAATGAAGAAGATAGTGAAGAAACAGAAGAGGAGCGGGATGATGTTGGGGATGGATGGAGGTACGGTGAAAACGATGACGACGACGAAGAGACTGAAGAAGATGAGTAGAGGCTCATTTATAGGTACTTCTGGGATAAATGGTTATCACCGTCTAGAAAATGGGATGAGACCTTGTTATTACTGTACAATCCCTTTTGAGTTTTATGAAGTACGAGGTTTCGGTATTTCCCACACCCCACTCTCTCTAATCCTCCCTCAACATAGTACATACCATGGAACTTGGAGCTTTGTGTTATTGTGCAAGCTTCTTATTCATTCAGTTATTTCATAAATCGAATTATCCTATTTTATTACGTACAAATTTGACTATATCGAGGACTTGAAATCCATAAATTGTCATACAGTACTTCTAATAATACGGACTCTTAAATTAAAAGAAATTCAATGTACATTTGAAGATGGTCAAAATGTAGTTTAGACATTATCAATGAAAGTTGCACCTAATGTCAGTTTAGAAATAATAGTTAGAAAAGTCGTCATAAATACACATTACAATAGCTGTAAATGCTGTGTACTAATTTGGCTACCAGTACACGCAAATAGTGAAAGTTGATAAAAAATTTGTTGAAAAAATTAATATTTGAAAAATGGGTCAGATGAAATAATGATATTTAGTTTTTTTTTTTAATAAACAAATAGAAATTTATATGCAAACAGACTTTAGAGCTATCAATTACTTTTCCTAGTCGACAGTCGTAAAGTAGTTCTCTCCGACCGGGAGACCTTCACTGTTTCACACTTTCAGTGACAATATTAGACCCCTTTGCTTCCCTCTTCTCCGTCACTTTACACCACAAAAAGAGGATTTCGTGCAAGAAAAAACTAAGTGGAATTTGCGCAAAAGGGTTTGATTTCATTGAAATCATTTCAAACACCACCTTCGGGCAGGTATAAATCCACTGTAGAATCTCTGTTCTTTCTATTTTCACTGCTCTGTTACTTTGATTGCTAGGATTCTTGATGACCCTTTTCGAATTTTTGATAAAAAGCTTAGGTTTCAACAAGAATGAATAAAGGAGGGGCTGGTGGTGGAAGTGGTGGAGGGGGCGGACCAACTGCCGCGGCGGCAGCGGCCGCAGCTCAAAAGCAGAAGAGCTTGCTTCAGAGAGTCGATGCTGATATTGGCAATATTGTTGACAATTTTAGCTTCCTTGTTAACGTTGCACGGGTATATATATCTCCATTTCCTTCACCTTTTCCCTTTTCACTTGTATGCACACTGAAAAACAGATCCAAGATTTTTAAATCAGTGGGCACAAAATACAGATAGCCCATTAAATAGTTCTGAGTGTAAGGCCAAAAAGCTGCACCGTCACTGTATACTCATGATTTATAATTAGGTTGGAGCTCCGTTAGGGACGGAGCTAGCATGCCAGTTACGGGTTCGACTCTTTAGCCTAACCCTGTATTTGTTTTTAAAAAATCCATTAAAAATGTACAAATTATTAATTCAAAACGCAATAACTTGAAAAGACTAGAATTCTGAATCTATTAGCTTCAAATCCGGGCTCTGCCTCTGGTCGAGGGCAAACATGAGACTTTTTCCTAGCGGAGGGTAATATTGGACCAAAAGTTTAGTGGAGGACAAATCTGCACCATTTCGGATACTACACTAGCAAATTCGATCCTTTTCCCTTCTTATATTTACGTCCTTACGGAATCTTAAACAGATGCTCGCAAAACCACATAGATCTTTAGAATTTGTTCGGTTTTTATCATATATTAACTTACTTCTTCAGAGCACTTTGTCGACAATTAATGGATTAAACTTCGAGATGGCATGAATTGGAAAAAGGAAAGAAGTGTGCATTTCTTTTTTTTTTTTCTTTTTTGTCTTGAACACTTATTTTGCTGGCCATTTGTTCCATTTCAGCTCCAAAGGCCGTTATGTTTGATTCAAACTGCTAAAGTGAAACTAGGAGATAGTATACTTGTTTATCTTCTTGCAGATGGTTGATATATTTGTTTCCACTTGATGACAACTGCTTATAACAGGTGAATGATCCACCGGTCAGAAATTCACAAGAAGCATTTATGATGGAGATGCGTGCATCTCGAATGGTGAGGATTTTTTTGTTCTTAGTTGTACATAGCTCTGATGTTCAATGAGATGTACAACTCAAATTACATGTGAATGTGCATACGAAAAGAAAACATTTTGTATTAGCAAATTGACAATATTCATTGCAGGAAAAGTGGCCTACTGACCTGAATTTACATATTGCAAGACTTTATCTTTTATGTTTTGGTGCTCTTTTATTGAAATATGGCTGAACATTGGAAACAAAGGCCATCACAATGCTAAAATGATTTCTGTGATTTATGGTGTTTTACTCATTATCCACTTCTTGTTATACCGCAGATACTTAGAGTTCTCAAACTGGCAAAGAACCCAAGTCTTTGTCTTTTTAAACGGGAACTCCAGTTCGAGTAAAGAATATAGGTTACAGTCTCTCTGTCTCTTCTTGTACTTCAGTGCATTTTTGTGAGTGCTAGTCAGCTATCATCCGTTAATAGCTTGTTATCCTCTGTGTTTCTGCAATAAGTAAGACTTGATGTGGTCTTATCCTTTGTTGAGTTGATGCAGAGACCAAATTCACCAGCTATTGAATTATGCTTGAATCTCAGCTTTCAAACACAGTATTCTCCTGTTGTTATATGTCTTTTTTCTGATTTTGTAGAACTTACCTATTCACTTCCCTTGGTATCTCATATAATGGTATTGGATGCATGAACAACAGGTCCAAGCAGCTGACACACTGCTTAAGTTGGTGTCAGAGTTGAAGCAAACAGCTATATTTTCAGGATTTGCATCTCTAAATGATCATGTGGAGCAGAGAACAGAAGAATTTACTGAACAGGCTGAGAAAACAGAATGCATGTTATCTAGAATTGGAGAGGAAGCAGCTGGTAGCCTTAAGGAGCTTGAGTCACATTATTATTCTTCTGCAGAAAGAACCAGTAGTCTGCCTTCTTACAGCCAAGAAACAATGCCCTGAACATGGCTCTACCAACATTGTTTCTTTCCCTTTGTTTTGCCCTTTCTCTATTCCCGCTCCCAATTTAAATTTATCGGCTGGGGATAATGTGGCAAGAACTTCAGCTGTTGGCCCAAGTATATTTGTCTTCCTTGAAGGTGTACTTACCATGAGGTTATTTAATTAATGATGAGAAATCCAGTTTGTTTCCAACTTACTATTACTCCAAAGCCTTTTACAAATGAGACGGACCAATTATAGTGGAGAATACTGCATAGTTAAACTTTTACTGCTACTCTTTTACCAAATATAGTGGAGAGAGCATACTTCAATTCTTTTGTTGCTACTTCTTTACATGTTTTGCGTGGACTTCTACATATCGCAAATCCAAACATAGGTGTACAATGTAGCCAATAACTAGTTGAAATCAAACCATTTACTTATTTGGCAACAAGTGTCAAATTCTTTTTGCCCTGAATAGCAAACGGGATAACTCGTCACTTCAAAGAAAATTATTACCATTTAAACTGCAGGAAATTTGTATCAGTGTTGCACTTCCGTTCTGGTAATTATGTTATGCAAATATATTTCATAGGTCAGAGTCATCAGACTCCCAAAATTGATCGCTCTTGGGCTCAATTGATTACATGGTACCTTCACTTGATGATTATCTTTTAGCAATTAAAGTAAAAGAACAGACAAGATGACAGACAAATAAACCACAAAAGAGTGTCCGATTTCCAATTAGTAAATCGATATTCTTTTACAAAACTGTAAGGACACTACAACTGAAGAGTTTCTACCTAGTCTTAAAAACTTAAAATTAACTGCAGGTACACAACTTAAAATTATCATTTCGGTAGGGAGGAAACAGGTTCTCCATGTCAACTAGACATCTTCATATGCCGGGCAATTTAATGGGACTTTACGTACTCCTGGACAATATGCAGACCCTCAGTCTCTTCCCCATAATCCTGCAAAATGATCAGAAGATTAACTATGATCAGGTTCTATTTATATTTCAGCATTTTTATGACAGAAATCCAGCCCAAGTCATTTTTCATTTAAGATATAAAGCCGAACTATATACATGCTAGAAAAAAATTATATGATGCTTAGTAGCTCATGGATATACCTTCACAACAACACACCCGCAGCCGACAACTTTCCTTGCTTTCCCTTCAGAGTCGATCTTACACAACTGTAAAATGAGCCCAAATAAGAATTAGAAAAGGATAGAACGTTCATACTCCAACGATTCATGTCGCATGAAATGCACATCAAGAGAAGTCAGAAGCTAATATTTTATCACCGCTCTAAGCAACCAACTCCTATGAAAACAACAATCAATAGGTCTAGTTCTTTATAACCAAGACTTATCCAAGTGCTAGTGGCACACGATTCGAAGCTCAGTGGTTAATGGGCCCACTTCTCAATCCTTCTCCACCTAAATAACAAGCTTTTGTCTGCAATACGGTACAAACCCATGTCGTGCGCCAAACACACATTTCACGAGCTGCGCTCTTACTACTGGACAATCAACAAGTCTACTCTTAAGGAGCACTTCTTTTTTCTTAAGGAGCAACTTCTTAACAATAGACATTCCAGTTCATTTTCGAAATCAGAAGGCAACTGTGGTAGACAGTAACGCTGAGAGAGCCTTAGAGCTAAAAAGTAGCAAGGGGCAAACAAAGTAAACTTACACCAGCCCATTCGCCAAGAGTTTTTGCATTCGGCGCCGTAATCAAGCTGACATTGTGATCAGCACAGAGTGCTTTGACCAATTTGACATAATCTGGCTGGTCGCAGTCCTCTGCTAACACACAAAGCTGTGCTGCATGCTTCTCAATCACCTTTGCACCTTCATGTAGTCCCCGAGCTAGGCCTCCATGAGCCTTAGACTTTCTCAGCACCAGCTGCAAAGCAGTCATGATGTCCATGGGCTCTCCAAGTGCTGGAGCAGGAGTCTCGGCAGCAGCAACTGCAACATCCTCGCTACAATTGAAGGGAATATTAAGTAGAGAACCTTATGGATAAGTTAAAGGAAGCGAAAAACTAAAAGAGCAAAATTGATTAAGCAACTAATAACTTTCCAATGTGGCATGAATAATGGAAGAAAAGCAAAAAACCAATGTCCAGTTTCTGCGAAGGCAAACTGGAAGGGATATTATCCCTAACCATTAAGTGCTACATTACATGAAACTTTGGAGACAGTTTAACTTAGAATACCAAGTCCAATGTAAGGTTTGCCAGGGAACAAAGATACCTCCCTTGACTTGAAGTTTCAGAACATAAGCTGATTCTCAAAATTTATGACTAAACTAAAATATTAACATGACATATAACAATGTCTGATACCAGCTGAGAACAGAAGTGGATCCAGGATTTAAGTTTTATGGGTTCAATCTTTAAGACTTTTAGCATTGAACCCATTATATTTTTAAAGTTATGGGTTCTTATTTACTATTTGTTGTAATTTCAGGGGGGGGTCAGCTGGTACCGGTACTCTACATCGGCCTCTGGCTGAGAACTATTTTTTTAATTGTTAGTCGAGAACTGTTATCTATGGCTCATTGTAAATCTTTGGAAACAAGGAAAGGAATGCCAGTCCATATAAACCAAAGCCTTCGTGGCGAGTCTTTCTACTTGCTGTTTAAGTTTTACATCTACTTAATAAAAAGATGGAGGGAGATCTCATGATATTCATGTTAAATAAAGATAGGAGCTGATAAAGAGATGCTATGGAAGGATGAAGATGAGGGAGGAGAGCAAAGGAGAATGGAAGAAGAATTTCCCGGAGAGCTGATGACCATCTCAAGTCATTATCAAGAATTGAATCTTGATAGGTTCCCTAAAACTATAGATTCTCCAAACTTATCCGACACTGACATACAAATTGCAAACCAACCCAAAAAGACTCCAAGCAAACACAGGACCTAATTTAAGCAACAAAAACATACCCAATATTATCCCACACCGTGGGGTCTGGGGAGGGTAGTGTGTACGCAGACCTTACCCCTACCTTGTGGATAGGGAGGATGTTTCCAATAGATTCGACCTAATTTAAGCGTAAAAGAATAATTCAAATAGCACTCTGAAGCACTATCTACTACACATACAAAAATAATTGCACACTAAGTTGCAAAAACTACTCGTAAAGCGGATCAAATACTTAAATCAAGTTGTGCACTTCTGAGTTTTCACTTGTGTCTACATCATTACCAACAGAAATGACATCGACAGGAACATTTATTTATAATCAAGTAAACTAGAATTTGACAATAAAATTAAGGGAATTCATAAAATTCCACTTACACTGACATTTTTCGAGCAATATGGTATACCAAAAGATCTGCTACCTGTTCCTCTCAAAGTAAAACACGTAACTTAGTCAGGTAAATAGAATCAATAATAGACTCCATAAACCCTCATCCCAAATATACCGTGCATATCCTGATCCAACATTTGAGTGCCAAATACTACTAATTTTAACAAGGACTACATCCTTAGTACACACACACACACACACACATATATATATATATATATAATGACTAAAAGATCTAAGTTACGACTTCCCATAAAACAAAAAGAAAAAAAGAGATATATCAAAAATGCATCTTGAATTATAAAGATGGTAACTTTTTGCCAAGATTTAGTGATATAAAGATAGAA
>NW_017671822.1:49194-101504 GCF_001879085.1 Nicotiana attenuata | reverse complement strand
TTCCGATCTAATTCAAGCTCAGCGGATACCTCAGAACCTTCAGCCTGGAATCAAAACAGTGATCAGATCAGCAATAATAACAACATACATCCATTCATCAGTGTATATTACTTCAAGCTTCTGCAAATACATGCCTGCAGAACTTGAACATTTCTTTCCAGTTCAGATATGTATTGAAGCTTCCTAACTCGTGAACGTTGAGCAAATTGTCTGCATTACATGGCACCTTGTCTTAGTAAACTTTAATATGTTAAATAACACTGCATAATGTCCAAATAAACAGTACGAATAGCAGATAAGCGTCTGTTGGCAAATCACATAATAAAAGAAGACATATACTTCCACACCTAAAAATCAAAATACTCCCTCTCTATCAAGTTAGATGACAGATGACCATTTGATTGGTGCAAAGATTAAGAAAAATTCTTGAGTAAGTTGCTATATTGAAATTAGCTAGATATGTATGCTAAATACAAATAGAAATGCACCAATGTGGGGTAATTTATCAAGTATAAATCACGTAATAGGAAAAGTGATATAGGTTGTCTTTGTATTGTATTGATTGTTGAAGGTAGGGAAGGTTACTTTTAGTAAAGGGGTCCAGGAAATACAAGAGGATGAAAAAAAGAACAAGGTCAAGTAAGTTGAGAAGGTGGCCAGAGAAATGTTTCTGACACATTTCCGTAGCACAAAAATGAATGACTATGTTGGTAGATGTTAAATCCACCTATTTTTGTTAACATCTATGGATTGGTAAAGTTGTTATAGGTCACGGGTTCGAGCCGTGGAAGCAGCCACTAATGCTTGTATTAGGGTAGGATGTCTACATCACACCCCTTCGGGTGCGACCCTTCCCCGGACTTAGCACCGGGCTGCCCTATCTATGGATTGGTAGGATTCTGACACCGTAGGCTTTCCTTGAAAAATTCGAAGAGCACAGACTAGCCTACAGCCTTGGCCATAGGCCTGTCGCCTGTTCAGTGTATAATATTATCAAAGTTTAGAACATAAAAACCTCAGAATCGCAATACTTATTATCACTGTATCTTTTAAAAGATTCAGAAGAAAGTAACATGCTAAAATCCAAATATTTACCTTATTTGCTTTTTAGCAATAATAAAAGAAGAAGAGAATAACATGCTAAAAATACTTACAAGTGAAAGTTAGAATACCATTTATGGATCTCATATCCTGGTTATAAGCCTCCAACTAACCAAAACATCCAGTAAACTGATAGTACGGGCATGCAATGAAAATAAAGTAAAACAATAGACAAACAATGGAAACAGAAACAAACTATACTAAAAACAGAAACAAAGAAGTATCTTAAATATTAACTATCTTTTCTTGCAACTATCAACATACTGAAACTATTCATATTCACTTCCCAACTATGTCCTTTCGGGTTGCTGAGATAGTTACACTTACTGCTTTGCACGTTTCGTGTCATTTTCTGATGCAAAACTCTTACTGTGAGAAGAATCCTTTTTTTCACCAGATCCCTTCGGATCAGGAGTGACAGATTCAAGTAAATCCTGCTTGTCACTTCCTGCAGATTTGGGCCTCTCTCCTTCTTGTGGAGGAAATGATGATCCCAAGCTCTGAGTCTTGACATTTTCCCTAGAAGGTAGAAGACCACGGAGATGTGGTTTGGCATTTGGAGATGCATCCCTCGACCTACTCTTTTGTTGGTTTGAGGAGTTTTGATCAACATGAAATGTGGCATGCCGAGCATCTTTGTAATAATCAAAGTCTTGGGATCCCCAGGAAGCGACGGGAGTTATATTTCTGAATTTGTTATCATCTTGCGCTATGTAATCTAAGTTTGCAATATTAGCAGCATCAAAATATGTAAAGGAGTCACTAGATGAACGTCGGTGGCCACCTCTGCGTACAGGAGTTTCCGGCTCATTAAGAAGATCATCTAACCAAGATGGTTGCTCCTCTATAAGACAGCTTTCAGAAGAAGTACGCTGATGGTGTGAACCGTCTCTGCATTTCGAAATGCCCTTTTGGGTGACAGCAGAACTAGGGAGATAATCAACATACGGGGGACATGTGCTAGGAAACGGACTTTTAGGAGGCAGTAAAGAGCTCTTTCCATTGTACATCATATGTCTCATGCTAGATGGCCCCTTGGAATTTGCCATAGCAAAGCATGCAAGATCCCTGCTAAAGGATGAAATAAAGGTAAAATATATGAAAAGAAACAAAGGAAATTGTTTCCAAAAGTAAGAGCATAAAATTACCAATTTAAATCAATACTAGATAAATTAGAAGTAACTTATATTCCCCTACCCCCCCACCCCCCCCCCCAATCCAAACCAGCCAAAAGAAAGAAAAGAAAAAGGTAAACAAATAAACAGTCAAACTGAAAAAGAATCTAACTTACAATGGTAAAGTTATCCAGGATCGATTCCCATTACATCATGAGGCAAAGTTCACCAGAAATCCAAAAGATTTCTATACTAAAGACAAACTAACAGAAGCCAGTCTTCCAACCAAATATTAAGAGGAACTAAGAGCCATTGCTAATCCTTCTACACATTCATGTCACTATACAAAAATATTACACCCAATCATGGAATAGATGTTACACACAAATTGAAAAAGCTTGCTGCCTCTGCAGGCTGCAGCAGGTGGAGAAAGAGCACGTCAGGAAATGGACCACATGAATCACGGACGTTTTATTTAAGGATACTAAAAGCGAAAGAAAGGTGGAGGAAGAAAAGATGAAGGATCATATTTATCACCAGCAGAGGAGCAAAGAAGAATGAATGCTCCCCTCAAATTTGCAAAAGCTGTCAAGACACATATTCCAAAAGAACTGCCATCTTCTTATTTGTGCAATTTTTTTCTTTTTTCTTTGTTGTTCAGGAAAGAAGATTAAACGCATACAACATGTGGGAATCCAACAATTGATTAAAGCACTAAGCTTGCTACAAATCAAAGTCTGAACTATCTGCCCGTGGCTATATGTACCACTGTTTCATGATAAATTTACACTACCATTTTAGGGAGAGGGACCCACAATAAAAGAATAACAAGGGAAATACGAACATATAGTATCACAACTTCATCAAATGGATAAAAAAATCATTTCCTAACTTTGCAACAGGAAGCTATGCTTTTCTTTAGTTATGCTGTTTCGTGTAAAACAAAGAAGCATAGGTCTGACTTGGGGCCTGTAATTAAGAAGAAACTCCAACAGCATTGGAATTGGATGTTGTTTTGAATTTCTAGCTTCTGTATTTCATCAGAATAGTGTTAGCAACGGTCAAAACATTTTGGTGGACAGGTACAAATTATGGATCAAACTTTGAGGAATCCTGTTACAGGCTTTTGTTCAACTTAGGAGCAAATTTATAGAATGGAATTTACTTGGAAGATAGGATCGAAGAGTGCATCTCCTCTGGCTTGGATAGCAGTTACCAAAGCATAACTTTGCTATACATGGTTGAAAGAACACATTGAATGTCAATCAAGTGTAGCATAAGTGTGTAACTCTAGATCACTACAAACAAGTAGCTCCAAGCATCAAAGTTTAAGGAAATAAATAAAACCCCTGCCTTGATGAAGAGCTTATGAAACTAGTTGTCATTCAAAATGAAAAGCACACATAAGCAGGACAATAAGGCTTTCAGCAACATTATCTGTTCAGGTGTGCATTTGGGAACTATTAAATCATAGCACAAAGTTTCCAGCCAGGATAACCCAAACTGCATTCTATGATATTCGAAAGGTCAAGCTGTAGCTTTGCTTCTTCTCTGCGGGCACTTAAGGATCAATCTCTGTCGACTAATTGATTATATCATGGGAACCCCATGTGTAACCATTAACCAACAACAACAAATACTAAGCCTCAATCCAAAGTAGTTGGGATGGACGACATGAGTCATTATTATCCATTATGTTATATTTGGGCATGTTTCGTTCCACTATTCGATAACACTTGGTGTTTAAGACAAATTAAGGTCTCTCTAAAACTAAAAGTTCTTTAAATCCCACACTTATTCCTGCACTGACACACAAATCTCGAGATAAACAAAAAACAAAAATCCTGGAAAACACCAGTAAGTAATCAAAATTCAAAAGAATACCGACATGATGAAGCCTTGATCCCAACTAGTTGGTACAATCAGAGCTTTTTCATATTGAACATCTTAACGAGGAGCCATGAATTGCCATTAACTCAACTAATGAACAATTAGGAAACCAAGTAAATTCAAAAAAAAAGGACGAAACTTTCCCCCAAATCTCAGGTTAACAGAATAACTTTTTTTAAATTTTTTTTTTTTCTCAACCAACATGCAAATCCAATTGATCACACAAAAAGGACAAAGAAAAAAAAAGATTCAACCATTTCCCTTTTCCCCTTCTAATTCTTCCCCATTTAATCAACCCACATCCCCCAGCAACCAAATAGATAATTTCAACTATAATTATAAAATTTTAAAAAAAAATCAACTAATGAAGATGTGAACATAACTTTACCAATGAAAATGCTGATCTCAAATCAATGTGATTCAGTGGTGAAAATTTGAAGATTCAATCAATTTTATATTCGAATCTCTTTCTTCTTTGCTAAATCTATCAACTACTTTCTCGTTGACGTCTCATGTCGAAAAAGGGACACAGACAGCTCAAAATGAGATGGTTTTATTACTTTTATTATTTTTGCACTATCATCCCCAATGTTCTTGGATATTCCTGTATAGATCCCTACTATTTTGCCCTCTTTTCAACTTTTACGTAGACAACAAATAGCAGGTTGCAGATTTGGATAAACATATTTTTAATACCTAGTGTATGAATTGTTTGATTATAATGTATCATCGAAATAATAGACCTAAACAACACGAATATAGACAGATAATCGATTTTCATGAATTTGGTGTTGTATTGTTAATTGATTGATTTTAAAGAGTGCAAAAATGAGTGAGTTGATACAGAATCTGAATCGTAATACTTGTTACCTCATAGTTACTTATATAGTTAACAATTTACAATTATGAACAACGTATATTGAGAGTGATTGCTATTAATTTGAAATTGAAGCGTTGTTGATTGATTATTCTATTAAGAATAAAGGTTTACTTGTGATCTTTTTTCATCGTAAATTGTGCAATTGAAAAATTCTCTTGGTATAGGGTCACTTATTAAGCATTTTCTAATAAATCCTCAAAATAATGCACCTAAACAAGACGAATATACACAAAGAATTGATTTTCATGAATTTGGACATATTATATTGGTTGATTGTTTGATTTTAAAGAGAGTAAAAATGAGTTAGGTGATATAGAATTTGAGTCGCGACAGATTTACTTGTGGCCTCTTAATTATTGAATTGTATAATAATTTATAATTATGAATAATGTATACAGAGAATTGCCATTAATTTGAATTAAGGTTTACTAATAGTCTTTTTTATCACTAAAGAATTCTCTTGGTATACAAGGGATCGTTTGGTTGGAATATGATTTATATCGGTATAAGTTATGCCGGTATAAGTTATATTGGAATAAGTTATGCTGGGATTGTTGTTTATTCATTGTTTGGTATGTTGTATTAAGAATGACAATTGCATAATTTCTAAGAAGAAGGTATAAGTTATACTGGTATTAATTACCCCACTTTTATAAGGTATAAGTTATCCCAGTGTTAAAATTAACACCGGGATAACTTATACCTGGTTTACTAACCAAACAGAGTATAAGGTGGTATTAAATTTTTATACCACCCTTATACCTTCTTATACCTCATACCAAACGACCCCTTATAGTGTTACTTATTACTCCTCCGGTTCACAATAAGTGTCCAATTTGCTTTTTCATTTTGGTTCAAAATAAGTGTCCAGTTATGTAATCAAGAAAGAATTCAATTTGTTTTTACAAAATAAACCCTATGTACATATCCCTAAAAAGTTTTCTTACTCCTCACATTAAATGTTTAATTAGGGGTAGTTTAGTCATAGTAGGTATTTTTGTATGAAATTTAGTATTTTCTTAATGGGCGTGCTAAAAGCAAATTGGACACTTATTGTGAACAGGAAGGAGTAAGTATTTTCTTGACTTTTTGTGGTGTTAGTTAATATCTGAGGCCATTAATGACAACTTTTTCCTTTTAAGTATTGTGAAGGAAAAGATTTTGCCATTAAATTTTGTAGTATTATTGTTGTCAAGAACTGTCACAATCATATACAATGAGGACGGCTCATAACTCACTCAATAGTGTTGTATGAGTTGCAGGCATAATCTTTACAACTCATTTTATACTACCACGTTATGTTTTCCAATAATAGTGCATTCTTAAGAGAGTTTAAGGGTGTGTTTGGTATGAAAGGAAAATATTTTCCGGAAAATATTTTTAATTTTCCCATGTTTGGTTGGCTTAAATGTTTTGGAAAACATTTTCCTTATGAACTCATAAAATGTTTTCCTTATCAAGAGAAAGGAAAACATTTTCCAAAACTCTTTCTCAACCTTCCCTACCCTCACCAACCCACCCCACCCCCTCACTCCAAAAAAGGTTTTTTCTTTTTTTTTTTTTCAAATTTCAGTTTTTATGTAACCACCCACCCTACTACCCCTCTACCCCACCCCAACCCCAAACCCACCCCTCCACAAAAAAAATATTACTTTTTTACCTATTTTTATTGTAATTTCAAATTTTTGTTTTTTATTTTTACTGTCACCTACCCACCCCAACNTAATTTAAAATTCTGATTTTTTCGTTTCCCCCACCCCGAAAAAAAATATTTTTTAATATATTTTCAGTTTTATTTTTTTTATTTACCCGTTTAAAGGTTCAAATTTTACAAGTTCCTAAGTTATGAGTTCGGAGGTTTATGTATTTGGAAGTTTACGGGTTAGAAATTCTGCGGTTTCGATAGTTTAGCGGTTTGAAAGTTTATGAAAAATGTGGGTTCGGAAGGTTGTTGGTTTGAAAGTTTATGGCTTCATGTTTGTTATATCTAAATTATTTATGGATACTCTTGAGAAGTCATTTTTCTTAATTTGCGTACCAAACACCGGAAAATAAATAAGATTACTACTTGTTTTCCAAAAAAACATTTTTCACGGAAAACATTTTCAGTTATACCAAACACACCCTAAGTTTTACACGTTCAATGTTTATTTTTTTGCATTAACAGAATTTAGAACTTAAACTCCTTCAATATATACATTTTGTACCAATAATTCACACCAAACCATCTATATTATAGCTTCATGTCAATAGGATACTAAATTTGTTATACTGTCTAGTGAAGCACAAGCGTCAAAATACACAGTATAATTTGTAGGAGTCACACTAGTCTGAAATGACAGAGAAATAAATTTACAATATCATTATAGTTTTATTCAATGTTTTAAAAGACGGGGCGTGAAGCGAGGCGTTTTACCTCTGACGAAGTGAGGCGTAAGCCCTGAGACATGGGGCGTAAGTCCCAGAGATCTTTAAATTTACTAATTTCAAGATAATATAAAATAAGAAATAATTATAAAATTACATTAAAATCACAAAATTATAACAAATAATCTATTTAAAATATTCATAAATTATAATTCAACTATGAATAATACAAAAAGTATGATATATATCAAATATTCAAATTAGCTGCAACGTCGTTACAACTCAAACATCAAAAGTAATGTATTCGATGTGAAATCTTATATGTATCACTTAAGAAGTAATGAAATTTGAAAGAATTTCGATATTATAATTTGATATTTTTTAAATACTCCTTTTATTTAATAATATGCTTTCTATTTGAAAGAGAATTTATATAAAGATATAATTCACAATTTAAATATGATTCTCTTGCATCATTTATTTTTAAGTTTCAACAAGTTAATAAAGTGAAACATAATTCACCATACCATGTCATGATAACTAATTATTTGTAAATAGTTACTAGCTAATATTGCGCTATTAAATTAATAAGTACTGTATCTCGTAAACATGAAAAACAATATTTAGGAAAATAATTATAAAAAAAATTATGGACTAATATAATAAAGACATAACAAAAGTTAATAAATAAGTACTTTTAAATGAAAGATTTATTTAGAATTTACTATCATAGCAATCTTAGTGGATACGTGCAATAATTTTTCTTTTTATTATGACATAAAATACTCTCAACTTAATGGTTTATGATTAAGAAAAAAGTAATTTTAAATACTTAACGATTTATTAAGAAAGTTTGAGGATTTACAAGGTTAGTTACACACAATTGCATAAAGTTTTATTAGGCGCGCCCAGTACGCTGGGCGTTGGGCGTGTCCGAGGCGTAAGCCTCGACGGCCGAGGCGTAAGTCTCACGGAACTAAGCCCCACACATAAGCCCAGGGGCGTTTTACGAGTGCCCCGCTCCAGGGCGAGTCCCAATTCTACCTTTTAAAATAGAGGTTTTATTAACTTGAACGAAAAACAAGATAATTAATTTTAGACACCGAAATACATGAACTCTATTAATTTGAACAAAGTTAGAGGTAAAATTTCAATATGAAGATGTTATTACTTACACGGTCTTTTTGTAAAAGTTGGTTAAAAATTGAAAGGAAATGGAAGGACAGGAGAGTAAATATTGAGTATAGTGGGCCCCAACTATTTATCAGTTAGGAGTAATTAGTTATAACTATCATTAGTTAGTTAGTTAGTTGGTATTTTTGTATAAATACAGTAGTTAGTTAATAGTATTGTACAACTATTCATTCTTCTTTTGGTTAGCTAATACTTCCTCTGGTCCACAATAAGTGACCAATTTACTTTTTTATTTTGGTCCAAAATAAGTGTCCATTTATATAATCAAGAAAAAATTCAATTTGTTTTTCCAAAATTACCCTTATGTACGTATCCCTAAAAAGTCATTTACACCTCACAGTTGAGAAGAGAAGTATGTGCTACTATAACTATGCTGCAATATTTAATTAAGGGTAGTTTAGTCACACTAACTATTCTTGTCTAGAATTTAGTATTTCCTTAATGGGTGAGCCCAAAGCGAATTGGTCACTTATTGTGGACCGGAGGGAGTAACAGAGATTGCATTTCCTCTCATTTCTTCTTCTTCTTCTAGAATCTTCAAGTCCTGCCATGGCGGAAGCTCCTTAACATGGTATCAGAGCTTGGTGCTCGATCTCCTCAAGCTCGGCCGTGAGAGAACTTGAATCATTCAACTGTATTGAAGCATCCTTGCATCGATTTGATCGGCTATTTTTTCAACACAGAATCTCCCTGCTCGACCTAGGGTTTGGGAATTTTTGATTTTCTGGTTGAATCACGGCCAGATTGTGTCCAAATTTGTGTGGATTTGATAAAATTGTAAAGATCTCTAGTGAAGCATTTGCTGCTATGACTATGTCGGCCAATGAAAAGGTAGTTGGTTCTCCTGTTGCTGCTTCAATGTCTACAGAACTCGCCGACCACAATCATCCTCTCTACATTCATCCTTCCGATACTCAAGGTTTTGTTCTCATTTATATTCAGCTTCAAGGTTCAGAAAACTATTCTATTTGGAGTAGATCTATGAAAATCGTGTTGCATGGTAAAAACAAATTAGGCTTTGTCCTGGGCACTTGTAGGGAAAACAGATATGATATTAGTTTGCATGAACTGTGGGATAGATGCAATGCAATTGTACTTACTTGGATAATGAATACAGTTTCACCAAGTTTGATTAGTTCAGTGATCTATGCTTCTGATGTATACACAGTGTGGGAGGATCTTAAGGAATGATTTGATAAAGATAATACATCTAGGACTTGCTATTTGCACAAGAAAATTCTCGCATTAACTCATAACATATCCTCCGTGTCTGTGTATTATACTAAACTGAGAGAGTTGTGGGACGAGTATGAAACTTTAACTCCACCACCTACTTGTGGCTGTACTGAATCGAGGAAATATGTAGAACACTACCAGATACAGAAATTGTATTAGTTCCTCAAATGGCTAAATTAATCCTATGAGAATCCAAAGAATCAGGTCCTCATGACTCGACCCTTGCCTAATTTGAACCAAGCTTATGCTATGATAGTTAATGTGGAGAGCCAAAGAATTAATGGAAAATGTGTTGTCACACCCCCTTTTTAACGACCCGGCCGGTCGTTTTGAGAATTTACGTCCCGATCCCCTATTAACTGCTTCCCCCGTATCTTTTTCTGCTAATGTGACTTGCCGGGATGATTCGTTTGGAGTTTTAGAGTGTTTTGGGACACTTAGTCCCTAAATGAGAGTTTAAGTCTAAGAATTTGGATCGTAGTCGGAACAGTATGAAGACAGCTCCGAAATGGAGTTTCGTTGATTCCGTTAACTCCGTTGGGTGATTTTGGGCTTAGGGCGTGTTCGGATTGTGTTTTGGAGGTCCGTAGCTCATTTAGGCTTGAAATGGCGAAAGTCAAATTTTTGGAGTTTTGGGCCAGTAGTGGAATTTTTTATATTGGTCGCAATTTGATTTCGGAAGTTGGAGTAGGTACATAGTGTTGAATATGGCTTGTGTGCAAAATTTGGTGTCAATCGGACGTGGTTTGATAAGTTTCGGCATCGGTTGTAGAATTTTTAAAGTTTCAAGTTCATTAGGTTTAGATCGGAAGATGAATTGTATTTTAACGTTACTTGATGTGATTTGAGGGCTCGAATAAGTTTGTATGGTGTTTTAGGATTGGTTGGTACATTTGGTTGAGGTCCCGGGGGCCTCAGGTGTGTTTCGGATGCTCAACGGGTGAAAACTTTGGACTTAGAGGATATTCAGGTGTGCTGGTTCTGGTGTTTTCGCACCTGGGGTAGGGAACCGCAGGTGCGGGGCCGCATATGCAGACGACCAAGCGCAGGAGCGGATTTTGGGAGGAAGTCTGGGGTCGCAGGTGCGAGGGGAGTTCCGTATCTGCGACGCCCTCAGGTGCGAGTGAAGGAAGCGCAGGAGCGGTTTGGGACCGCAGAAGCGGATTGGATCCGCAGGTGTGCACACGCAGGTGCGACCTCATCATCGCAGAAGCGGACGAGGTGCATCAAGTGAAAAGCCGCACCTGCGATGGAAATTTCGCAGGTGCGGGACTGTAGATGTGGTCCAGGGATCGCAGAAGCGGAAATCGCTGGGCAGAAAAGGGGATTTCGAGGGTTTGAAATTTATATCACAAAAATTCGATTTGGAGCTCGATGGAAGGCTAATTTTTAAGGGATTTTGAAGGAGGGCTATTAGGTAGCTAATCCTAACTCAATTTTGATCATGTTACCTTAATCTGTTGTTGTAGTTTTCATCTAATTAGAGGATTTGAGTGAGAAAGTTGGAAAATTGGGGGAAAACTTCCCCAACCAAAAAAATCTGAGATTTGAATGGGATTTAGGCGTCAGATTTGGATGATTTTTGCACAAGTAATCTCGTGAGTAAATGGGTGTTCATAATTTGTGACTTTTACCCGATTCCGAGACGTGGGCCCGGGGAGGATTTTTGGGCGTTTTTCTATTTTCTTGCCTTAGCTTTGACTTCATTATCTAAATTAGTTTCTTGTAGCTATATTTATTTTATGTAATTGATTTGATTAGATTTGGGCCACTCGGAGTTGGATACTCGTAGCAAGAGCGTGATTTCGGAGTGATTTGATCTTGGTTTGAGGTAAGTGGCTTGCCTAACCTTGTGTGGGGAAACTCCCCTTAGGATTTGGTACTGTTTGATATAGGAGCGTCGTGTACGTGAGGTGACGAGTGCGTACAAGGGTTATTTGTTGAAGAACCCTATTTTCTTTAAGCAAATATCTGTTTTTCCTTTAATTGAGCAACACTAGTATATGTAACTATCCTGTGTAGCTTAGGAAAGCATGCATACGTGCCTTAACTGTCTTAACTGCCTTAACTGCCTATCTGAACTCTGTGCAGCATGCTTAGTGAAAATTACCTGTCTTCTTTGATATGAACTTAGTCTGAACTGCAGAATTCATTGTTGAAATTATTGTTTATGTTGATTGAGTTGCATCTTTACTTTGGGACTATGGAACGGCATTCCGGGAGATCCTCCTGCACATTTACGTTTGGGACTACGGTATGGTATCCTGGAGATCCCCCTGTACTGTATATTTACTTTGGGACTACGGAACGGTATTCCAGGATATCCCCCTACACATTTACGTTTGGGACTACGAGACGGTATCCTGGGAGATCCCCCTGCACATTTAAGTTTGGGACTACGGGACGGTATCCTGGGAGATCCCCTGTTGTTATCTTTGTGTACTGAGCTGTTGTTTCCTGTGATTTCATTCTCATTATAGTTTAGTATTTACCTTTATTGCGATATTTCATTATGTATTATTTTGTTATATATATACCAGTAAGGCCCTAACCTGATCTCGTCACTACTTGACCGAGGTTAGGCTTGGCACTTACTAGGTACCGCTACGGTGTACTCATGCCCTTTCCTGCATATGTTTTTCGTGTGCAGATCCAGGTACCTCTTTTCAACCACATTACCAGTGAGGCAAGACGACTGTAGAGACTTCGAGGTATATCTTCCGCGTCCGCAGACCTAGGAGTCCCTATCTACTCTTCCTTAAGTTAAAGACTTCTTGTATTAGATTCTGGAGTATGGTAGTACTATGTTCTTCTATATCTTGTGACTTATGACATTCCGAGTTTTGGGAGAGTTATAAATACTGTTCGGAAATGATTATTGTGTATGCTGAGCGGTATCGCATTTTCCTTGTTTAAAATTTACTTTTAGTTGATAGCTTTCAGGTTTTGTTCCTTTATCTGCAAATGTTAGGCTTACCTAGTCGTAGAGACTAGGTGGCATCACGACATGTTCACGGAGGGAGAACTAGGATCGTGACAATTTGGTATCAGAGCTCTAGGTTCATAGGAGTCGTGAGTCACAATACGGTTTATTAGAGTCTTGCGGATCGGTATAGAGACATCTGTATTTATCTTCGGGAGGCTATGGAACTGTTAGAAAAATTTCACTTTATTTGATTCCTTGTCGTGCGAGATTATTGACTTCGAAATTCTAAACTTCTGTCTTCTATTCTCTCACAGATGGTGAGTACATGTGCTACCAGAGATGACCAGGCACATGCGCCCCCTGCTAGACCGCCAGAGGCCGAGGCAAGGGGTAGAGGCCAAGGACGCGCACGTGGTGCAGCCAGAGAACCCGGGCGAGCTGCTACAGAGGAGCCATCAGTAGCTCCAGCCGGAGCCCAAGCACCTGATACGCCTACTACTACTATTACTACTCCAGCTCTCCAGGAGACCTTTGCGCAGTTCATGAGCATGTACAACACTCTAGCTCAAGCAGGGTTGATTCCCCTTACTGCAGCTACATCTCAGGCCGGGGGAGGAGCACAAACTCCCGCCACCTGCATCCTAGAGCAGCGGGTTCAAGTTGATCAGATTCCAGAGGTTATACCGGTACCGCATGTAGCCCCAGCTCAGCCCGAGGGTAGGGCGGCAGTTTCAGAGGAGGAGCAACGGAGGCTTGAGAGGTACAAGAAGTACGACCCTCCTACATTCAGTGGTCTAGCATCAGAGGATGCTCAGGAATTTCTGGAGGAGTGCCACCGTATCCTCCGCACTATGGGCATTGCAGAGTCGAGTGGGGTTTCTTTCACTGCCTTCCAGCTTCGAGGGCCAGCTTATTAGTGGTGACGTACTTTTGAGTTAGACAGTCCGACTGAGGAAGCTTCCCTTACATGGACTCAGTTCTCGGATATGTTTTTGAGGGAGTATGTCCCTCAGAGCCTCAGGGACGCATGGCGCACGGAGTTTGAGCATTTGTGCCAGGGTACCATGAATGTTTTAGAGTATGCTGTCCGTTTCAATGACTTGGCTAGGCATGCACCGACCTTGGTTTCTACAGTTCGAGAGAGGGTTCGCCGGTTTATTGAGGGGCTCATTTCTAGTATCAGGTCTAGCATGTCCCGGGAGTTAGAGATGGATATCGCATATCAGCAGGTGGTGAGTATTGCTAGGAGAGTAGAGGGCATGCTTGCTCGGGATAGGGAGGAGAAAGAGGTCAAGAGGTCTCGAGATTCGGGGCCATTATTCTGGTGCCCATGCCCCAGCTTCAGTTCGTCATGGTAGGGGCTATGTGAGTCGCCCCGTTCATTCAGCTCTTCCAGCCTCCAGTGGTATTCCAGCTCCTCCTAGATCTCAGGAGCCTTATTATGCACCTCCAGTATCTAGTGTGCCTCCTGCACGGGGTGCTTTCAGTGTTCAGTCCAGCAGACCTGGCCCGAGCCAGTCATAGCCGCCACGCCCTCCCAAAGCTTGCTTTAAGTGTGGCGACACTCGCCACATGGTGTGGGATTGTCCCAGACTTAGGAGGGGTGCACCTCCACAGACTTCTCAGCTACATCGTGCTCCATAGGGTTCCCAGGCTATGATTACAGCACCAGCTGCCACACCACCTGCTCAGCCAGCTAGAGGTGGAGGTCGGGGAGGTAGAGGTCGCCCTAGAGGGGGAGGCCAGTCCAGATACTATTCCCTTCCTGCTCGTACAGAGGCTGTTGCTTCTGATTCTGTCATTACAGGTATTGTTCCAGTTTGTCATAGAGATGCATTGGTTCTATTCGATCCAAGCTCCACTTATTCCTATGTGTCCTCTTATTTTACCCCGTATTTTGCCGTATCTCAGGATTCTTTGAGTTTCCCTATTTATGTGTCTACGCCTGTGGGAGATTCTCTTGTTGTGGACTGCTTTTATCGGTCGTGTTTGATTGCTCTTAGTGGTTTTGAGACCAGAGCCGATTTATTATTGCTCAGCATGGTACATTTTGATGTTATCTTGGGCATGGACTGGTTGTCGCCCGATTATGCTATTCTTGATTGTCATGCCAAGACCGTGACGCTGGCTATGCCAGGTTTACCGCGATTAGAGTGGAGGGGTACTTTAGATTACTCTCCCAGTAGAGTTATTTCATTTCTTAAAGCTCACCGAAAGGTTGAGAAGGGGTGTTCTTAAAACTGATGTAAACCCAACTAGGACATGTAGCTAAAAATAATGCATTAAAGAAAATGGATTCCTAGATATTTAACTGAGAAAATTGTATGCATTAAGCTCAACCAAATAGAAGTTCAAAATAGTAATGACACATTAAGACATTCTTTCATTAGTTCTCTCCTCTAGCCCATCACACTCATTATATCATATACTATTTCCCAACTTCAACTCAACATAACCAAGAAAAGAAGTATTAATATCAGTTATGTTTTTAGTACTAAGAGGCCTCGTAAGGTAACAAAACTCACAAATAAAACCAAGGCAAAGAGAAAGCTTCTGGCAATGAAAATGCTTATTCACCTTGACTAAGGAACTTAGCAGAAGGTTGTATTAGCTACATATGTAAAGTGGAATTGAAGATTAAGCCAAATATTACAGTTTTGCAAGCTTAAAACACGAGTAACATGCTAAACATTCAACTATTCTAGTAAAGTACATCAAGCATATCCAAAGAGCTGAACGGACCCATATCTTTAATTATTTGATAGAAAAATCTGCATTGTTAAAGTTCAAGGGTTACCTGGGTCGCAGAATTATAAAAATATAGCAGTAGAATGAGCAAGAATAACAACAGAAACAACAATAAAGACAGCAGCAACTCAGTATTAAGGTAACCCAGAAGACTCAACAAGGATGCTTGAAACTAGTAGCTAACAACTTCATGAATTGCCCAAGGGATCCTTCTATTTTTCTCAAAGTTTTTGCACTCTACGAAACACTCACCAAGCTCAGAACTTTCAGCTTACTATTTAGGTGTTCAGCTGCTCTTTTTTACTCTCAAAGTTGTATTCATTGCTAAGTGTGTAATATGTGTGTTTTTAGAGTAAAAGATGTGTGGAAGATGAGGAAAGAGCTCCTATTTATATAGGTGGAGAAAGGACTTTGGGACAGACTTTGTTTACCAAAAATCTGTCCAAAATGATAGCTTTTTTGATAGAAAATTTGCCCAAAACCAAAAATCTGTCCAAGAAATTGTCTTGTTTTACCAACTAGGGACAGATTTTGGGAGTATTATACTTTAAACAGTCCCCGAATAGTAAAAGCAACCAAACAAAGGCCCTACACTCAAGTACCTTCTACTACCCCCACAAACCAATATCAAACTAAACTATTGCTTCAAACTAGAAGGTGCAAAATCAGATAACTAGACTTGAATCATAAAACTAACAAAAGAACCTAATGACTACAAACAAACAAAACATGTAGTTAAGGCCTTAAACTAATTAGCTTAAACATAGACAAAACTAGAAATAATAAACATGAAATTGAAACTTAACAACTAAGGCAACGCAGAATACATGTTGATAATGAAACAACTATCGAGTTGACTCAAACACAAAATCAAAAACGATACTAAACACGAAGTAATGATCACTAACATATTTCAAACTAAAGCAAAATACCAAAATCAATCGCAAAACCAGAATATCAGTGAACTTCGCCAATTACAAATAGTTAATTGGATTTCACAAGTGATTAACAAAACTGATTGACTAAACAAAACGTAATGACAGAGTAAATGACTAACTAATACATGATTCGAAAGTATTGAGTAACGACTATTATCGATGATCGTTAATGAAGCTAACACGAACTAACAATCACAGATTAACAATTAATTGAAAACTAGAAGTTAAACTAAACCTAAACACAAATGGGGGAAAAACAGAAGTTATAAAAAGAGGGAAAGGATTGAAGCAATGGCCTAGACGATAAACAACAACAGAATTTCTAAAATCAACAAAAGACGACTAATCACTAATTAAGGAAAAATAGAACTTAAACTAAACTAAAAATCTAAAAATCAGTCAATAAAGGAGAAACTAAAACCGATGAACATGGGATTAGGATTTTACCTAAACACTCGGGCTTCGAACCAGTAGTACAACACAACTAGATGGCGAATCGACTTCCACGCCTTTTTTTCTCGATGACAAATACCGAAAAACACACAAACTTTGACGAGACAGAGTTGAGGCCAGCATTTTGTCAAAGAGAAAGAGAGGTAAGAGGGTCGTGCTCATGCTGGAACAGAGGCTCAGCGACGATGAGGTAGCGGTAGCGGCAATCGCAGCAGTGGGGTGGTCAGACGGCAGTGGTCGGGTTTCGGAGGTGAAATTAAAGGGAAAGTGTAGATTCTCGTAGAGATATACACGTCTATGTGAAGTTTGTGGGGTGGGTGGTTGGATTTTCTATGAAATTGAAGATAGGAATAAAGGGGCGGCTACCTAGGGTTTCAATTTTATGGAATTAAAGGAAGGTTTCGAAGGTAATTAGGGCTTGGATTTGAAGATAGGGTAGTGAGATGAAGGGAATGGTTCAAGTTGGGTAGTGTTTGGAGCACCACCGGCGGTGGCGCACGGTGGTGGCAGTAGAGGAGGCGACGACTTAAGAGAGGGGTTAGAGAGAGAGGAGAGATGGCAAGTGAGAGGAGGGAGAGGGAGATGGGGAAGATTAGGGTTAGGAGAATGGCAAAAATCTGATTTCTTAAGGTGTTTTATTTGACATGGGATATCAAATAAGGGCCATTGGATCAAGGAAATTGGACGGATGAGATGGATTGTTGAAGTCACTTAACCAAAACGATGTAGTTTTGATCCAAAACTATGTTGTTTGGACTCGCCCCTGGCAGCCCCATGTGACCGGGTTGTGAGCTATTTGGGCTAATTTTGGGCCAATTTGGCTCGATTCAATTAAAATACACTAGCTCAATCCCTTACCCCCTAATTATCTTATTTAGTATTAGAAAAAATATACAAGTAGAAAGAAAATCTTTTTGGGATATATAATTTAAAGATGCAAACTAAAATACACAAATAATAGGTAAAAAATATTTTTGGTACTTTTAATAAAGGGATGCAAATAAAAATGCACGAATAACTAAATATCATCCAAATATTAGTATTTGTAGGAGATTTAGAAGCGAGCAAAAATTAGGTATTCACAGGTGTATATGCTGAGGGTAATGAAGCTGCTATGATGAGTAATAAGGTGTATACTGGAGGTTACAATGGTGGAGAACAAACTAACAATAACTCTAATGGAGGTTAGGTGGATACAATGGTGGAGGACAAACTAATACTAATTCCAATGGAGGCTATAGACCTAGAAACTTATTTGGTAAAGGTGCAGTTTGGTGTGATTACTGTAAATATAAGGGTCACACTACAAAGAACTGTTTAAGCTTCATGGCTATCCTTCTGACTTCCAAAACAAGAGAAAATGAGGGGCACAAAATGCTCATGCTGACAGTGTGACAAGTTCTGGTATTCCAACTTCAGAGACACATGGTCAAGGATATCAGACTCCAACTTCTCCAGCTCATTTCTATACTCAGGAACAATACCAGCAGATTATGCATTTGCTGAACAAGGATAAGGAGGCTGAACCTGTTGCCAATGCTTCCACTGCAGGAACAACAGGTAGTATACGTGCATTTATGACAAACTTGATGCATAGTAACTGGATTATAGACACAGGAGCAACAAACCATATGGTTCATAGTTTGCACCTGCTAGAGAAGTATGATGAAATACCAAAAAATGTTAAAAGTAAAGTTCATTTACCAACTGGAGAACAGATGTCTATTACTTATACTGGTATTTTTTCTTTCTTCAAGGATAAAAGGATTCAGAACATTCTCCACATTCCAAATTCTAAATATAATCTCCTCTCAGTGTCCAAGCTCAGGAGTTGCAGTGTCTTGCAGCATTTTACCCTGATTTCTGTATCTTTAGGAACTCTCAAGTGGGAAGGTGTTGGGGATTGGTAAGGAAGAGCTGGGTCTGTACATTCTCAAGGCAGAAGACAAAGCAATACTCAATCACCAAGACATTCATTCCCATTCAATTGTACATATCATTCCAGGTGACACCAATAAATGTAGTAATCTAGCATACAATAAGACTTGTGTTGTATTTTCTTTGTGGCATCAAAGATTAGGTCATTCTCCCTTAAAGGTTTTGAGATCTGTAGATTCTTTTCATAATATGTAGCTGAAGGAACATCATTTTATTGTGTGTCCTATAGCCAAGCAATCAAGACTACCTTTTCCTACTAGCTCTTCTTGCTTTTAGTATATCTTTGACATTATGCATGATGATGTCTGGGGACCATATAGGGTGCCTATGCATGATGGCAAGAGATATTTTTTGACCTTGGTAGATGATTACTCCAGATATACCTGGCTATTTTTATTGCATTCTAAATCGGATACTGTTGAGGTGATTAAAAGCTTTATAGTAATAGCCTCAACACAGTTTGATCACAGACTTAAATGCCTAAGAACAGACAATGACACAGAGTTTTTAAATGACTAGATGCAGACCTTGTTGAAGACTCAAGGTATAGTACATCAAAGTTCTTGTACATATACCCTTCAACAGAATGAGGTCATTGAGAGAAGGCACAAGTCTATCCTAGACATGGCAAGAGCACTCAGGTTTCAAGCTTTCTAACCTCTCAAATTTTGGGGAGAATATGTCTCTACTACAGTCTACCTTCTAAATCGTTTGCCTACTATACTACTACAAGGCAAATCTCCATTTGAGAAGCTGTTTCACAGAAATCCTTCATTACAACATCTGAGAGTATTTGGCAGCCTTTGTTATGCCACTACCATAAAGAAAGGGGATAAGTTTTGTCCCAAAGCAATTCCAGCTGTTCACATGGGGTATTTCTCATCTCAGAAGGGCTATATCCTCTATGATTTGTGTTTAAAGAGGTTCTTTGTTAGCAGGGACACTGCGTTCAAAGAAGAAGTGTTCCCTTTCAAGCATATGTCTTATGGTTCTTCTTCCTTATTTCCTGTCTTGGAGTTTGTAGAACAACCTTCACAACCAGCTGCTTCCTCTAATGATTCTTCTTCTGCTGATACTGAATTTTCTGCGCCATCTAGCCAGCACTCTCCTAATGAAGTTGAAACTTCCTATTCTTCTATCTCAGCTCCTCAAGATCATGTTTAATGTACTATGCCCTCACCAATTCCCCCTCATGTCTCAGCTTGTGAACCATCTGCTCTTTCCATAGCACTCAGGAAGTCCTCTAGGACCACCAAGCCACCTGTGTGGCTAGCAGATTATGTGGTTCCACCAGATAAGTCTGCATATGTCAAACTATGTGGCCTATGATCAGTTGTCCTCTGCTTATCAATCTTCTCTTGCTGCATTCTTAACTATTATGGAACCCAAATCCTTCTTAGAAGCTAGTAGGGATCCCAAGTGGGTTGAGGCTATGCAAGCTGAAATCACGGCTCTTGAAGAAAACAACACCTGGTCTACTGTTCCTCTTCCTCCTAGCAAGGTTCCTATAGGTTGCAAGTGGGTGTTTAAAGTCAAATACAAGTCATCTGGTGAAGTGGAGAGATATAAGGCCAGGCTGATGGCCAAGGGTTACAGCCAACAAGAAGGATTGGACTACACAAAAACTTTCTCTCCTGTAGCAAAAATGATTACTGTGAGGGCTATGGTTGCATTAGCTGCTGCTTCAGGATGGTTTGTATTCCAAATGGATGTTCACAATGCCTTTCTTCAAGGAGATCTTCTCGAAGAAGTGTATATGCATGTTCCCGATGGCTTTTCAAGCCAAGGGGAGTGTCAGCATGTGTGGAGATTGCATAAGTCACTCTATGATTAAAACATGCACCTAGGCAGTGGAACCTGAAACTAAATGAAGCTCTTATAGATATGGGGTTTGCTCAAAGTCACTATGACTATTCTTTGTTTACTCGGAAGATGAATTCAGAGTTAGTAGTCATTCTTGTCTATGTAGATGACCTTCTGGTGACCGGAAGTAGTCTAAGACTGATCAACCAAGTCAGAAAGGACTTGTAGGAGAGGTTCAAGATGAAAGATCTTGGTGAACTTAAATACTTTCTATGGATTGAGTTCTCTAGATCTCATGAAGGAATTGTTATGTGCCAAAGGAAGTATGCTCTAGAACTAGTTTCTGAACTAGGCCTAGCTGGTGCAAAGCCAGCAACAACACCTCTGGAGTTCAATCAGAAGCTCACATCCATTGAGTTTGACAAGCAAATACCAGATGTTAGATCTACAGTTGATAAAGAACTTGAAGACAAGGGAGGCTATCAGAGACTAGTTGGAAGGTTGTTGTACTTAACCATGACAAGGCCTGACATTGCCTTTGTGTTTCAAGTGCTCAGTCAGTATATGCATGCACCTAAAGTTTCTCGCATGGAGGTTGCCCAAAGAGTGGTGAGGTACATTAAAACTGCTCCTGGACTTGGACTGTTTATGCCTGCAAAAGCAAGCAAATCTCTGTGTGCATACTGTGATTCTGATTTGGGGGGCTTGTGTAGAGTCAACGAGATCAGTGATAGGCTACGTAGTGAAATTTGGTGAAGCACTGATATCATGGAAGTCAAAAAAATAGGGAACTGTGTCCAGAAGCTCTGCTGAAGCTGAATTTCGAAGTATGGCCTTTATTGTAGCAGAAGTGGTATGGATAACAAGACTCCTTAAGGAGCTGGGAACAGAACTGGTTCAACCTATATAACTGCATTGTGATAGCAAGGCTGCTATACAAATTGCAGCTCACCCTATTTATCATGAACAAACCAAGCACAATGACATTGATTGTCATTTTGTGAGAGAAAAGCTCGTCCAAGGTCTGATTAAGACTCAACACATCCGAACAACTGAGTAGCTAGCAGATTTGTTGACTAAGAGTCTATGCAAGCCACATCATGAATATCTACTAGGCAAGCTGGGAATGAAGGCCCCGTTTGGCCATGAGTTTTGCCAAAATAAATTTGGGATTTATTTTCAAAACTCATGTTTGGCCATAAATTTTGCCCATATTTTGGCCAAATCCCAAATCTCAAATCTCAAATCCCAAAATCAGCTATTGAGCTGATTTCGGGCCAAAATCCCAAAACTTGGGAATTATATACATGTTTTTCCAAAATAAAGTTGGAAAATATATTTTGAAAACATATGTCCAAACACATTTTCATCTTCAAACCAAACTTCACCCAAATCAGATTTTTCAAAATAAATTTGGGATCTATGGCCAAACGCTAGCGAAAGATGTATTTCATCCCTCAGCTTGAGGGGAAATGTTGAGTATAGTGGCCCCAACTATTTATTAGTTAGGAGTAATTAGTTATAGCTACCATTAGTTAGTTAGTTAGTTGGTATTTTTGTATAAATACAATAGTTAGTTGATAGTACTGTACAACTATTCATTCTTCTTCTGGTTTAGCTAATAACAGAGATTGCATTTCCTCTCATTTCTTCTTCTTCTAGAATCTTCAAGCCCTGCCATGGCTGAAGACCCTTAACAGTAAAACTACTATAAGATTATTCTAAGATACGTGTATATGCTTCTGAAATAAATCACATCAATTATACATTGTATTCCTACCTCATCTCAAAAGAGACGAAGAAGACGAATAATCATAAAGTTCGAACTTTTACGAACACAATGAAGATTAAATGTTTTGTAAAGTTAAATTAGGGGTTTTTAACGAACGAATGTGAAACATCAATGTACTTATTACTATTTTGTGGCAATAAAATAGATCCAAATCCAATCCACCTTACTATACCAACAAGCCAACTCGATAGATAAAATTGTGATACCATGAGCAGACATTATCTCTGTTTTCTTTGTAATTAAATTGCTCACCACACATATGAGACGCATTTAAAGGGGACATATGGAATTGATTTCCACCTAGATTTTCTAGAAAAATAAAAATAAAATCGGCCCATCTTTACCCAAAATCTATAGTTACTTTATATCAATGTTGTTATGACTGTTACTTAAAAAGTTAGTGTTGTGGGTTATTACATGTTCCTTAGAAACACATATATCAGTTATCACGTATTTTATCGAACTCAATCATATAAAATTCCACGTAAGCTCGTCTTTCAATTAGAGGTATTTAAAATAATAATTTGAACATATTCATGTATTTGGATGAAAATTCGTGGAATTAGGAGCCAAGAACATAACTATGTGCAAGTACAAGTGTCTATTTGCCTCTTAAGCCTAAAAATATTACTAGTAAATATTTTGATCTTCGTACTCCAAATTGCGGGCGAAGTACATAAATAGCTCTCAAAATGGATGGTCTTGAATTTTTGTCTCCGCTTGTCTTGTGATTGTCTCCGCTTGCCTTGTGAACAGAACTTCAAGTTTAACAAGTATTGGCCTTCGCATGTCCTAAGGGCAACACTTTTTTGACCTTGAAATTCTGCCCATAGAACAAGCAAAGGTTTAAAGGTAAAGACCAAACCAAAACGTCTCATATTTTTTCAATTTTTTCGCCAAATCTCACCATCAAATCAATATATTTTATTTTAGGCTCAAAAATATGTAATGTAGTATAGGATAGTACAACAACTCATAAATCTCTTCCCTGTATTGTCATGCCTCAGTATTATATTTCCAAACATGGTCTAAGAAAATTTGTTATATTCCCAAAAATTCCAAATAAAAGAGAGAGAGAGAGAGACAAAAGTTATAAGAAATTTTACCTCCTATAGCAAAGGTATACACCCTATTTATTATAAACCAAAATCATTTTAAAATATTATTTTCTATAGCTACATTTTATATTTTATAGCAAAATAAGTATTTATGATATATACTACCATTGAGGCATGAAATACGCTATTTATGCTTTTCCTCTCTCTTAGACAGCTGGACATACCTATTTTAAGGTGATTGCCGTTACTGTTTCCATGAATACATGGCGCGAATACATGTGAATACATGCGCGTACAATTGGACTGCCATAATTTTATGCACTTTTTACTGCTGTATTCATGAATACAGCAGCGCGAATACATGTGAATACATGCGCGTACAACTGGACTGCCCTGATTTTAGACGCTTTTTGCTGCTGTATTCATGAATACATGCGCACGAATACATGTGAATACATGCGCGTACAGCTGGACTGCCCTAATTTTAGGCGCTTTTTGCTGCTGTATTCATGAATACATGGCGCGAATACATGTGAATACATGCGCGTACAGCTGGACTACCATGATATTTAGGCACTTTTTGCTGTTGTATTCATGAATACAATAGCGCGAATATAGCGAATACACTACCGTAACAACTGAATAGTAGCTAGAGGAAGTAATTATGTATATGGTAACTATAGGAAGTTAATAGCCACTAAACAATAGCGATTTATGACTATTGTTAATGGACACCGGGTATAATGGGCTTCCTCCATGGTTGTTACAGAGTACTAACCTAAATAGCCGTTCAACCAAGCATTTAAATTAAATAGTTGATGAATATATAATATAGTTATATTACACATAAATTATAACTGTATAATATATATATAAAGTAAACGGTGAATCCGACGGGCTATTTGTGAAAAGATCGGGGCATTTGCATCTATACCCGCTTTTTGTGTCACATTTTAGCTTGTGCCCGCTTTGCAAAAAAAATTGCAAGCGTACCCGCTTTTTCGCATAACTTCAGTACACGGGGCTGAAGTAGCAAAGGCAATCACGCAAAACTTCAGCATTCTAGTAGCCGGGCCTGAAGTTCAGCTCTAGAGCTGAAGTTTTTGTTATAACTAGCGAACTTCAGCTCTAAAGCTGAATTTTTTGTGTTGTAACTGGAAACTTCAGCTCTAGAGCTGAAGTTTTTGTGTTGTAACTGGGAAACTTCAGCTTTAGAGCTGAAGTTTTTGTGTTGTAACTTAAAAGAGATCCTTTTTTCCTTTTGAATGTATGCTTTCACTGCACCTATTGTATCCTCTGGTTCAACCATTAAAGAGAACTCATCCTGAAGCACCGGCAAGTTGAGGGAATGAGTACATAAATTGGAAGTTAGAATCAATATCATCGTCTGTAGTGTTTATAGCGATTAAGCACATCGTCTGTAGTGTTTATAGTGTTTATAGAGATTAAGCACCTCGTTTGCAGTCAATGAAAACGAAACCCATTATTTTCCCAGCAACTTTCAACTTTTGGAACACTAAAACGCAATACTTCAGTTTCTTCCATTTTTGCTTTCTAATTTAGATCATAATGCATGCAGAAATGGGGAAAGAGTGCCAGGGGTTTTTGGTAGAGGAGCTAAGGGTCTCCACAAGGGACAGTACTACAGTAACGGAAAAAAAAAAAAAGAAGAAGAAGAAAACGAAGGAGGAGAAGGAGGAGGAGAAAGGAGCTGAAATTTTTTAAAAAGTGGGTACAAGTTAAAAGTTTAAAAAAAAAATGGGTATAGGTTAAATGAGGGCGACCAAATACGATGCCCGTGCAATTTTTAAGAAAAGATCCGGAGTTTACTCTGGGCTTTTGGATGAAGAATCCGGCCTGTTACACTTTTCTATCGTCTTCTCCAATCCTCTGCTACTGCTAAACCCTGACAGAACCCTAATTCCCTCCATTTTCAAACAAGCACCATTTCCAAATGGCTCTCTCCAAACACACCTTTTTCACCCATCACCTCAAAACCCTAGCTAAACCCCATTATCTCCGCCGCCCTCAACCACCACCACCTTCCTTCATCTCCCTCCGTCTCCTCTCCTTCGCCACTCCAGAAGAAGCTGCCGCCGAACGCCGTAAACGCAAGCGCCGCCTCCGTATTGAACCTCCTCTATCCTCGCTCCGCCAACAGAACCAACCTCGTCCTACAACCCCTCAAAACCCTAGCTCCGCCAATAACCCTAATGCCCCGAAAATCCCTGAAACTGTTTCCGTACTCACCGGAAATAGACTCAATCTCCATAATAAGATTCTCAAACTGATTCGTGAGAATGATCTAGAAGAAGCGGCGTTGTACACGCGCCACTCTGTTTACTCCAATTGCCGCCCCACTATCTTCACGTGTAACGCCGTTATGGCTGCACAGCTCCGTCAGTCCCGTTACTCCGACCTGCTCTCACTTCACCGGTTCATCACGCAGGCTGGCGTGGCGGCGAACATCGTCACACATAATCTGCTCCTCACGGCTTATATGGATTGCCGTAAAACTGATATGGCTATGGAACATTACAAACAGCTTATTAATAATGCACCATTTAACCCTTCACCGACGACTTATCGGATACTTATTAAAGGGCTTGTTGATAATAACAAGATTGATAGGGCGTTGGAATTGAAGGAGGAAATGTTATCTAAGGGTTTTAGTGCTGACCCAATTGTGTATAGTTATTTGATGTCTGGACAAGCTAAGGGTTCGAACGCGGATGGTGTTTTCGAGCTTTATGAGGAGTTGAAGGAGAAAATGGGAGGGTATATTTCGGATGGAGTGGTTTATGGGAGCTTAATGAAAGGTTATTTCTTGAGGGGAATGGAGAAGGAGGCAATGGAGTCTTATGAGGAAGCTGTGGGAGAGAATTCTAAGATTAAGATGAGTGCTGTGGCGTTTAACTATGTTCTAGATGCTTTAAGCAAGAACGGGAAGTTTGATGAGGCTTTGAAGTTATTTGATAGGATGTTGAATGAGCATGATCCTCCGAAAAGATTGACTGTGAATTTGGGTAGCTTTAATGTGATGGTGGATGGTTATTGTGCATTGGGAAGGTTTAAAGATGCAATTGATGTTTTTAACAGCATGGGTGAGAAGAGGTGTAGACCAGACACGTTGTCTTACAATAATCTGATTGAGCAGTTGTGCAAAAACGACTTGTTGGGTGACGCTGAGGACCTTTATAAGGATATGGGAGAGAAGGGGGTCAGCCCCGATGAGTTCACATTCGTTTTGTTGATGGATACTTGCTTTAAAGAAAATAGGCCTGATGATGCTGCCGCGTATTTTAAGACTATGGTTGATGCTAAATTGAGGCCTAATCTTGGGGTTTATAATAGGTTGGTTGATGGGTTGGTTAAAGTTGGTAAAGTTGATGAAGCAAAATCATTTTTTGATTTGATGATGGGAAAGCTGAGGATGAATGATGATAGCTACAAGTTTATGATGAATTCATTATTCGAGATTGGGAAGCATGATGAGGTGCTTAAGATTGTGGATAGAATGTTAAGGGAGGATCCAGCCGATTTCACTGATGAGTTGCAAGAGTTTATTCGAGAAGCCTTGAGGAAGGAAGGTAGAGATGAGGAGTTGACCAAGCTTATCGATGACATTGAAAGAGAGAAGAAAGAAGCTGCAGCTGCGGAAGCTGAAGCAGCTGAAAGAGCAAAGGCCAGTGCAAGAGCTGCTGTTTCTTCCTTGATAAATAGTCCTAAATTGTTTGGAAATAAGGAGCCTGAAGAGCAGTCAACAACTGCTGGTGAGGCTGCCAACAGCAATGATGATGTTAAACAAGCTGTCCCTGAACAAGAGGTGAGTGCTCAAGAAATTGCTGCTGACGCTAGTTCTGCTGGTGAGGGTGCAGAAGCTGAGAACCTGGTTGCTACAGAAGCTAGAAGTGATGGTGCAGTTTGATCGGATAGCAGCATGAAGTTGCAATATGATGTTGACAACTGATGAGAAAAATAGCAGGTTTCTTTTCATGCTGTCACAGTTGCAAGCATGAAATAAATCCTCTTTTGATAAATTGCTGGTGGTAAATTGTGTAATTTAGATGAAAATGAAATGAATGATTTTCTATATCATCTTTAAAGTAAATGGTGGGCGACAAGTTGTAATGCAACAATGTATGGTGGAATCTAATTGTTATTATTTCTTGTTACACTAATACATAAGTTATATTGTGATTGTAGGTTTACCTACAAGGTAGTGTTATTGACATGGTTAAATGTTACGAGGCATTAGCTTCCAATCTATGCTTGCAGTTTAGTCTTTGACACTAATTCTGGTTGCCTAAATACTCGTGGCTATAACAGTATTCAAGCAGAGAGCACCTGCCATAATGTGAACAAACTGCAGGCGCTATACTGTAATCTGTTCTTGATTAAAAAAAAGTGTAGATCTGTTATGGGGTTAGCCTCTTTTCATGAAGGATTCTTGCATTAGATTTATCTTTGAATTATTTGGCGGCATGGACTATTAATACCTATATTAGATTTATCATAGAGATTCTATTATGGAATACAATCAAAGGACTCGTAAAATTAAAAACTTGAAAAGTAAGGAATTAGCGATGGCCTTTGTTTAATAAAGAGCAAATGGAAACTTTATAATAGTGGACAATGGTGTTGGCCATTTCGTTTATTCTTATTATTAGTATTAGTATTAGTATTACATCTTCTATTATAGCCATAGGCGATAGAATAATCATTATAATGAACCTTGATCCAGATTGTTTCTAATTATCATGAATCATTCAAGATGAAGCTATGAAACACAAGAAACTGTAAGATGGTTATTAACAATTGATATAACTAAATCTTCAGGGACAATGATATGTAGCCGGGCAGAGCATGAATTTACGACGGTACAAACAGATTGCTGTCTGTCTCTTACACCCACTGTCACATGCACATACATCCACAGGAAAAAATAAGGGAGGGAAAAAACAATCATACAGAAAGATAAATTAGCTACAGAGATTTGGTATGCACACTCCACCCTCTGGATTTTGCTGTTCCTTCCATATCCTTCCAGTAACCCGAAGTTTTAGCTCCTTTCGATCCCCACCAGAAAAGAAAAGCGCCATGTTACGTTGGATTATAAGACCATCATGACTGTCCCTGACCTTGCGGTGGCTATCTCGAATACTTCTTGGTGTTCCCTCCCATATGAGCTTTCTACCATTTGCACCTACTTCGAGACTATAGCTGTAATTGCGTGCCTCAGTCTCATCGCCCATAAATCGTAGAAAGGCCATGTAAACAGGGGCCACTCCAAGCTGGAAAGCCTCAAAGTGGAGACAAAAATACTGCCCAAAACAATGGAAGACCTGAGAAAGGAGCAATTAGGTTTAGTCAATGAGAATGTACTTAGGATACGTCAATAGAAATATATGAGAGGAGATTTTTTCTGGTTCCACTGTCTTAAAAGGCAAAAGTGGAATTATTCAGAATGTGTGCCACCATAAGATGTCCAGAGAAAATTTAAAACACATCATGCCTCAGAACTCTTCCCTACCTATGTTGTATTTGAATATATCAAAGTAAAATGTACACCCTTTAACTCATAAAAGGCCAGTTTTTCTTTTATTTGAGGAAATCATAAGGAGCACTTTTGTTTTAGGTGATAAGGTGCACTTTGTTCATTCACTGTTTTCAGAAACTCAATACCCAACTAATAAGAACCTTTAACCTTTCAATAAAATGATATAATATTGTCCAACACGTTCCCTAAGACAGAATCTCCAGGAACCAATCAAGAAAGAGAAGATGAGTACAGAAAGAGAGAACAAGAAGATAATGCAGGGTATTACAGCAAAAGCTACAGAAATGTCATAGATTAATCTGGTTATCCAAGTTTTCCAAATTTGAATAATTCATCCACAGAACTTTTACAGGTTTATTAGTCAGCTAGTTGGGTGGATGAAAAGGAAAACTTAAAAGCTTCATTATCCAAGAAAAGCAATGAAAAAAATGACACATGATGTTCATCGGTCACCATTATTGTTGAACTCCAAAAAGTTAAAAATATAGCTGGACTTACCGTCAGCATCCATGTGGCATTTTCTACTTCTCGAGGATTTGACTTCACGTAACGGTGGTTGAATGTGCATCCGGTGTGCATATCCACTTTATGATCATCTCTTAAATGTGCAACCAAATAAGGGATGTCACCGGTCACTGAGCACTCTGATCCAGCATATGGGCAACTGTATGGTCTAAAATTGCACAGTGCCTCATGCTTGAGCTTACTGTAATACGGGAATATTTCTGGGCACCCCAAAGAATAATATTTGCAAGGGAGTTCAAGTGACTCTGCAACCTTCTCAAGTGCTAAGCACCTTATATCACCAAGTTCTTGTCTGCATGTAGGACAACGATTATGCACCCTCGTTTTGCAGGTAGAACAAAGCGTGTGTCCATTATGACACTGCAAAATAAACAAACTTTTAAGTCTTCACCACTCTATGTACTCTAATTTAAAGACTAAACGAACAAAAGCATCAAAGATTATCATTGGTCACTCAGTTTATGCACCAAACTACAACAACAACATACCCAGTATTATCCCACACCGTGGAGTCTGGTGAGGATAGCGTGTACACAGACCTTACCCCTACCTTGTGAGAGGATAGAGAGGTTGTTTCCAATAGACCCTCGGCTCAGGATAGTATAAGTACCACATTAATGAAAATATAGGCAAGAAGGGACAGTGCATTCCTCATTGACGCCGGCGTCGCATGAGCATGGCCGACCCAAAGGGCACGGCCAAGTCCAAGACGAGCACGACCGTCATGCACCAAACTATCATACAAAAAAACAGTTTACTCACAGCATCGAGAATCTTAAGGAACAAATGTTAATAAACACGAAAAGCTATAGGGAAAGGAGAAGGCACATATTCGTTAGTGGTTGTACAAGCTCAACGTTCTCTAAGCACATGCATTTCCGCTCTATCTGATGTAGGAAAGCAGGCTGCTATAAGATTTAGCCAGCAAAGCCTTCTTTTACTAATTGACAATAATTTGGTAGGCAAAGTATCAGTGACAAATTTCCAGCTTGGTCCTTACAGGCGTACTATAAATGAAACAAAAAGGCAGCACCTAGATATGCTGAGGAGTTTCCACTTCTGCATATAAAATTCCTAGTGGCGTTCAGTAATAAGTAATGTCGAATGTCAATCAAGTCACCTGAAATAACTACAAAGAATCATGTCACCTGAAATATACTCTGAGATTGTACCGACAGGCTTACTATAAATGAAATAGAAAGACAATAACTATATATGCTGATGAATTTCTACTTTCAGCATATTATTCCTAGTGGTATTCGGTATGTCCTGGAAGGCCATAGTTGAATTACTCCCAGCGCGAGTACACCATTTATAACTTGTTCAAGAAAATTTGGATATGACTACAGAGAGTGAAGTCAAACTTATCTATTACAGTTTGCCCAAGAAAGTTTGATGTGTCATTACAAACACATCAAACTTATCTTACACAATTGCTTGTCCATCTCCCTAAGTCTCACTTCCTGCCCAACGAGGAGGAATTTTATGTTTTTATTTATCTTTGGATGGGGTGAGGGTGGTAGGGTTTATTGGGTCTGCCATAGATTGAGTGCCTTCCTGACAGAGACCTCATTTTCCTGACAATCCTATCCCATAGATGTACATCTATGGGACCAAATTCATCCAAGCTTCTAAGACTACACTAGTTTGACCCTATATAATGAGTACGACCCTAATAAGGCTGCACAAATCTCAATCAAAGAAAATGAGCTTCAAGGAGCAATAATCAGCAAAATATGACTAACCAATCTACACAGCCGGCAGATGTGACAACAATGTAACTCCCCCACAGAGCTGCTATACTAAGTCCCTAAAGGGAGAGACTAATTTTCTTTTATTATGTGATGTCGAGGTCTGCTTGCGCACACTTGCACGGTTCAATCAAGTACGCGATACCTCCCACTATCACAAGTATTAAGATATGACTAAATTAGGCCATGTCCAAATTATTTGTGTAGTGGCTAATTATTCTTGATGCCAAAGTAAATTGTGTGGAGCCAATGTATTTTTGTAGCCAAAGAATAAAAGTTTTATTTTTTAATAGGAGACCAAGAATATTCTCTTGTAAGTAGGTATCTCACTTCATTTTTATCCCTCCCATTCTCAAATACAAATTTTTGTATTCTTTAACATTCCTGGTCCTGTAGTTAGTTAAAGAGTTCATTACATTCCATAGAAACACTTTTGAGCGAGCCTCTATGGAAGTGATTGTAGTGAGGTTTCTGGAATAACTAGAGTTTTATCTCTAATTTTGTACACTCTTTTGTGTAACTGTTGATATAGTAGAATTGCTACTCTCAACCCGTGGGTTAGGTATCACTTACCGAACCACATAAATTTGTGCCTCCTTTATTTGCATTACTTACCGTCACTATGAACTTGCATTGTGTTTGTTATTGTAGTAGCCTTATAATGACAATACATAGACAAAAGTCATGTGAAACATCAATCTTACTCAAATCCATAAGAATAGAATCAAATGTGTCGATATGTCAGCATATATAAGTACCTTAACCATACGAAGCATGTAATTTCTTCAAGTAGAGTCTATTTTCTATTGTCCTATTCATATACGAGGCCTTCAATTTTTCTCACATGCCTTTAACAATGGTTTTCTGAAGCGCTTCACGTAAAACCTCATCAGAAAGATTTAATATAATACTTGATTTTGCCTTTTTATCAAGGCTAGCAAACACCTCGTCCATCATTTTCTCTGGCTTATTCTCCTTTTCGTGTAGCGCCAAGTCTATCAATCTTAGATTACGATAGCTTCCATCTTAAGCCGCAACATACTAAAACTTGCATTTCGGTCAAATTTTTCAACATAAGTCTCTATTACCGTCATGGTGACTGTTAGGACAAACTGGATTAACTTGGCACTAGTACCAATTTGTAAGGATCAGGATTCCAGGTAGTGTCATTTCCCAACACTATTCCTGTGAAATATGTTAAACTCTCTAACTATGTATAAACTCGAGATAATACAAAAGATTTGTAATTGAGAATGGGATGGACAGAAATGAAGAGGGAAACTATGTTCTTGGCGTCCAATTTCTTAAAAAAAACTTTTATTCTTTGGCTCCAAGAATATTTTGACTTCACACAATTTACTTTGCCTTCAAGAATACTTAGCCACCAACGAAATAATTTGCACGTGGCCTAATTTAGGTCATATCTCATAAGCCGACACAATTTACTTTGGCTCCAAGATACTTGGTATCCGGCATTAGGTAACTCTTCCATCAACGTTTTAACAAATAAAAAGAAATCACCGTCAATCACGCGTTACTTGAAAGTCAGGATAGATACCACTCTCAGTTAGTACTTACCTCTTTTTAAGCAAGAACTCTTAATCGTTTGTATCCCATACCCATGGGCCTCATTGAGACAATAGTCGGAGTTTACAAGCTGCTTTGATTGGAGCAGGTTAAAAAAGATAGCTGAAAGTGCTAGCATAAGGAAGAGATTTTATGGATGGAAAGAGGTCCTTACTTTTTTTCAAGGTTTCGGAATTCAAAGTCAAATGATTCTTAACATTTTTTTTAATCTATGCTACAATCTGAATTATAGTTTTCACCCACTTCATTGACAGCCGGAAGATACCCTTGGATACAAGGATCTGACTAACCTTTCTCATTTACCTACTCATGGAAGGATTCAAAATTAAAATACAGAGGTCATAAGGCTGACATGTTTAATGGACAGGCATGAGGCAGCAAATCATCTCTCCTCATATTCATAAAAGATTTAAGTAACCAAGCCAATTGCAGAGTAGTCAAACTCAGTTGCCGTCATTTAGCAAACAGTCAAAAGTAATATCGCATATCCTATAATCTGCAGTCATTTTCAAGAACTCAAGCTGCGGCAAGTTGATTATAAATTGGTCAATCTTTATGAAATTGATAAAAACCTAATCAAATTCTCAAGGCAAACTTCCATAATCATCAGCATACCACAGTCAAACTATCTGCTTTACATCTACCTAAAGTTTTCACAGTATTCCTAAAGACAGTAAAAAAAAAAAAGCACTCGAAATTCTAAAGAAATCACCTTTAAGGTAAAATAAATAGCACAAAGATCAACATATTTGCATCATTATCCATCAATAGAACAGTAAACATTAATAATCGAAAAAATTCAAAGACCTAAAAAACCAACGTTCATAAAAGGGACAAAAATACTACCAACAGCGAAACTCAAAGACAGAAAATAGGTAATTTGAGAAGTCAAGAGAAAAAGGAAAAAGAAAAGACCTGATGAATAGGAGGGTACATAGAATTGGTGCAAACGGGGCATTCAAGCAATTCATGGACACTAGTAGGGGCAATTCCGGAAGGAATAATGTTGTGAGTTTTTGCAGAAGAAAATTGATGCACAGAAGAAGACTGGATCTCTTCATCTTCTATGCCATCAGATAACGACACACACTCTATACTCTCCATTTCCATTCCTTCTTATCAAATTGAGAAAAAAGATTCAATCTTTTTCTCCCCACCCAATAAATAACAAGTCACAAATCGCATTATTCAAAATTCACATTTCTTAACAATAGAATTTGAAGGAAAAAACTGGAAAAAAAGGAGAAGAGAAAGGAAAGGAAAGATCGGGTTTTTTGATGGATTCTGAGGAAGAACCAAACCAAACAAGCCCTGAAAAAGAGGTTCTTTTCTTCTCTCTCTCTCTGCACCTGAATTTTTGTGTGAGAGAAATGAGGATCACCGTCAAATTCCCGACATAAATTGTTGTTAGATCTTTATCTGACGGCCAATGATTTTTCTTAATTGTTGCTTTTGGCGAATATTTAATTGTGATTTTTGGGTTCAATATGCCAATCTTAAATTCCCAATACAGCTATTTGGCGCTTATTGTTTTTCCTTTTTGGTCTTTTGAAAATGGTATATTATCCGTATTTTATTTAACTGCAGATAGAAAAATAAAAACTACTTTGCAACTCTAGAAGAACAATTACTTACATTTTATATTTATATCAATCTAATGGATACTTGATATAAGTTATTGCATACACTTATATATATAAAAAAACTCTGACTTTTTACTTCATTAGGATAAATTACGTAATATTTTTCTGGTGTAGCCATTGAATATAGGAATGTTAAACTCCCTGCTATAGTTAATGGCGGAGCCACATGCATTTAAGGGATATTAATTGACAACCTTCACCGAAAAATTACACAATATATCTAATATATATATATATATATATATATTTCCATTGACATACTCGTGGATTTATTTCTTTGCTATATCATAGGTATGACTTATGAGACTAGACTTGCTATTAATTTTCTTATCCTTAAATATGGGTATTTTGCGGTGGATTCATTAATTAAAAACTATTAAAAGTTTAATAACAGCATGATATACATGCATTTATGGATTAATTAGGAATTAAGTCATACCTCGGTACAACTAATGATGTTATTATTACCCATTTTATTTAAGCAACATATTTAAAAAATCCAGCAACAAATAATTTAAAAGAGCCGACTTCTTTATGGACGGTGGGCTGCAGGTCAACGCCCTGATGTTGAAATGAACAAATGAAAAAAAAAAATCTTTTATTTCTCACCGTTCGTTCTTATTTAAAATTTCATCCAAAAGACGTCGGTAAAATTCGACTGGAATTTAAATGTATATGAGGCATCACAACAACAAGGGATACGTTAAGACTAAGTCCTTTAAAATAAACAAGATATTTAGAATCACTAGGCGTTTGACCATAAAAAAAAATGTGAGATATGAAAAAAAGTAATTTTTAAAGTTAAGTTGAAACTCATCGTAAAAGAAATCAATGAAATGTATAATCAACAATATTTTGAAGATGAGTTTCGGAAAAAGGAAAATAATTTACTCGGAAAAAGGAAAATTTCTCATTTATTTACTTCTCTTGAGTCAATGATATATCGCTTTTTCAGTAAATACAGAAATAGCTCTGAAATGCAGGACTTAGTTTTACTGATTTTCTATGATTACCAGTAGTCGCCAACCAGATCTACTCTTGAACGATATTCATATTATTTTTTATAACTGAAAAATTCTCGTGAGCTAATGATAGCCGGCCTAAAACTCGATGGATAAAAGACTCGCTTATTTACCTTCTTCACTTATATATTAGGTTTTTATTTTCGGAAAATATTCAAATTCATTGACTTGTGCCTAATCCACATGTGCATTGTGCTCTTACGAGTGAAATAATAATTATTTGATTGACTATAATTAACTTTTTTCGGGTTATGTGTCACAAGCTAACTTTCTTTGGATTTTCTACAAGTTTATCTGAAGGGGATTGGATAGTGAATAGATAGTTCAAATTACTCCTTCCTTCTCAATCTTCGTGACGAGGTTAACTCGGTACATAATTAAGAAGAAAAAAAAAAATTAGAAACTTATATTCTAGAATAAGCCATAGATATTTGTATGACCATAAATTATCCAATTAAGAATACAATGTACATTTTAAAATTAAATTATTACTAAATATAAGATGACATTCTTTTTTGGACTGACTAAAAAGCGAAGAACGCTACATATTGTAGGACGGAGGGAGTATGAAACTAGGCGCCGGTTCATATTTTTATGCCCGACTTTGAAGTTTGAACCGCAAGTTATGCACCATTATGTGAAAATAGCACGGCCTAGCTAGTTTTCAGGCTGGTAATTGAAAAATAGCCAGCATTTGCAAAGTTTGCAGCATAATATGCTAGATTATGGAGCTCTTGCGTATAAACTTTGAGGATATTATGTTGGAACTCCAGCACGGAAAATTCCAGCATAATGTATTGGATTATAGAGCTCCTCCATTTAAACTTCCTGCATATTATATTGGAACTCCAACAATAATTAGTGCACGAGTTTGGTGAATAGTAGTCACAATAAAATTATGCAACTGCTTACACCTTTTAGGCCACTCTCACCTTTGCGTGCCCATCTTCCCAAACTTTTACAAAAAGAAATCTTAGAGTTCAAACAACAGCCAGAATGTACCAAAACATATCATTTTATACATCTCACTACTCTCTCCAAATAAAGTCCCTACCCAAATTGCTATCATTATCATTCTACATGCAATAATCAAAACGATTGCTAACTACAACTTACAGCTCTTCTTCTGTGTCTTGGCCAATTGGAACATATAGTGCAGTACGGTGTCTGCTTTTCTTCGCTTAAATATCAAGCTTTTGTCTGCGCTAAGGTTTAAACTAGTCACAGGCGCCTAATCCACCAATAACATGCGCCTCCACATATCATGTATTGTACTCTTACCACTAGGCCAAACCCCAGGGGCCATTCAAGCAAATAATTAAAGATGGCCATTTGGAGAAACAGTGTTACAAACACTATGATATAAAATGAATGACTGAAAAAGAATTAAGAGTTCCTCAGTTCTTCAACCATTTCTAAATGACGACTAGCACATAAGAGCATGTCAGTTCCATTAATGGCCAAGAAGAAAGTTGAGGATGATGGTTCTAACTTCAGAATTATAGCTGGAGTAGATGAAAGAATAAATAGCAAGATAACAGTAAAACACAACAAAAATGCAGTATGAAAGCACATTGAGCTTATTAAATTAACACTGTTTATTTGAATTTAGATTACTGTACACAAGTGAGACCAGAAATACACCTCACAGAACATTTACAAAGCTACAATGGAAGGAAGCTCTTGTTCCGCCTCATGGTCTCCGTCAGACCCCTCCAGGTTTGTCTGTAGTAGTACAACACGAAAAACGTTAAGGACTTGTTTCGTTTGAGGTATAAGATGAAATATGCATGGCATAAAATTTGGAATTCCTTATTCAGTGTTTCGTGTGTATTTTGAATCTTGCATAGTTAATCCTAATATAATTTAATACACCAATTGGTGTTTATTACATAATATAGCATGGGAAAACAGTACATGAATTAAGTAATACTCCATGGATTAAATGCAAAAGACAAAATTATCCCTTGTCTTTTCATCAACCCATCAACACCCTCTACTAATCCTTGCACTACTAATCTCTCATTCTAATCCCTACATTACTAATCCCTGCACAACTAATCCCTATATTACAATCCATGTATAATTGTTTGTTAAGCAAAGGTCCCTTAATAGTATGATTTGACATTGTATTTACAACAAATGTTTGGTTGGTGAATAGAAAATATTTTCAGAAAAGAAAAGCAGTCCCATAAAAGATTAATAATAACATTAGCATATCTGAGAGCATTTCAATGAAAATTTTAAGTAATAAAGATTAATAATAATGTTTAAGTGTTAGCTGAAGTAACTAATATGAGGTTAAAGGTTTAATATAGTTGTTAGGAAAATTTATGACACCGACTTGGTGTTTGTCAATGAAACTTTTTGACTAATTGAAGAAAAGATAGTCATAACTCGTAAGGAAAATGACATCTGCCGATAAGTGAGGGAAGTATTTTCTCCCTTTTGATGGAAAATATTTTTCTTGGAACATGACTTCCTCCCGACGAAATGCTAAAAAATGACTTCCTACCGGAAAACATTTTCCTGAAATGATTTCCATCATATCACATATATCCTAGATCATGCGAGGTTAAACTAACCTCATAATCCTTTGGACTATTCTGTGAAAAGTGGCGATCAAATGCACCCTTGCCATAAAGGATTTTAGCCCCACATCCTCGCCCCTCAGCTCCGACAGACTCCTCATCAACTACAACGGCATCTATTATGTCATCGCCTGTTCTGACATCAGGAATCTGCAAACATACAAATTAGAAATATTCTAGTGGAAAAGAATGAAAAAATAGAAATAAAAGAAAATTGTGGTATTGATTGAACAAGGCAACACACTACATCTTGTGAAGAATGTATCCCTCCAGGATTTTAAATAAATGGCAACCCAATGCACTAAGCTCCCGCTATGCCCAGGGTCCGAGGAGGGGCCAGACCACAAGGGTCTATTATACGCGCCTTACCCTGCATTTCTGCAAGAGGCTGTTTCCACAACTCGAACCCGTGACCTCCTGGTCACATGGCAGCAACTTTACCAGTTACGCCAAGGCTGCCCTACGCTGCCTCCAGTTTATTTTAAATTTTGTTTTGATGGTTCCCTCAAGGTTTTGATTAATTGTTTTCTGTTAATTAAGTTTACAACTGTTTTCAGCTAAAGCTTTCATATATATATTCAGTGAGCCAACAAGTATTTGTCATCAACTCAGAGTACTCTGTAATATTCAAATGCACAGAGTTGAACCTGCATATTCTAAGTACAATTACAGAGATGTGCAGAATTTGAGCTAAGACTTCATAGTTTTTTTAACACATTATGTTCAGCAGATTATCCCAGTCAGAGAGAAATCCCACACAACGAATCGTCGAGTCCTTATTTTTTCAGTGAATATCATAATGCCAAGAACTGTGGTTTACACAATTAGAAAATTCATTTCAAGATCAGCATACACCACCTAAAGGAACATTTCTTCCAAGCAGTCCTCGCTATATGCTGTATGTCAACCAAAGACAGAGATAGAGAGACGAATTACACACCTCATACATAGCATCCATCAGGAGGCTCTCCAATATGGATCGCAATCCACGAGCACCAGTATTTTTAGATATTGCTTTCTTAGCTATCAATCTTAACGCATCTTCAGTGAAATGCAGCTTTACCTGAGAAAGAAGTCTCCGAGTATGAGAAAAGTAAGTAATAAAAGTAAAGGAAAACCAGAAAAGTTCCTTCCTGCTCCTTGCCCAAAGAAATAAAATGTGAGCAGGATCTGAAAGAGATAAAAGAATGCAAATGCATCTTTATGCATATCCAGAGAAGTTTCTTAGAGAGGCAAATACTCACCCCATTCATTTGGAACATCTTTTTGTACTGCTTCCCTAGTGCATTTTTTGGCTCAGTTAGAACCTGCAACGAATCAAAACAGTGAGAAGGGAACAAACAACCTAGATTTGGCATATAGTCTCATATTCTGAATGAAAATCCTAGAAGAGTGACCCAAAGGCATAAATAATGTCCAACCATGTCCAGGATTCAAACAAACAAAGAAGAACGGCTTTCCATAAAAAATAATTATGTGCATAAAGCAGTTAGTACTATAGAACAAAAGTGACAGAAGACATTAGCATTACCTGCACAAGTTGATTCTCAGTTAAAGCTGACAGATTAACAAGGATGGGGAATCGTCCAACAAACTCAGGTATCAGACCATATGATATCAGATCACTACTTTCAACCTGCATAACAGGAGAATTATGTAATAGGATTAGTAAAAACTTCAAAAAGTTACCCATCAGAAAAGAAGTAGATAAGCAAACTTGTTTGTCCCTTTTTGTTATTGTTGCAGCTAAATTGGCCATAAAATAATCCATTTTATTTAAAAGATAAAACTTAAATATTTAGAAACTACATGAAAGTACTATAAGTCAGAACCTTTCCATATCAAAACGACAAAAGAAATACATTTAAAAATCTAAGTGAAAGATCACTTCTAATGGAACATGGAAAAAGAAGTCTGTCATGAAGCGTAAAGGTCAACCATTTTAGGTAAGAAGAAGTACATGAAACACAAGCACATACAACTCCCCATCTGCAAAATACAACAAGGAGAAAACCGAATCCCAGTAATAGGGTGTTCGATATGCAGGAGAATAACGATAACTAATAGTAAAGACACAGTTTCACATCTTGGCACATTAATAAGTTACTATCTCAGTTCATGTTGTTGCAAATATTTGACTTCATCTGATGCATATGCAACTAAATTTATTGGGACGATAGGCGTCTTAGCATTTCCATAGTCATCAGTTTCTTACTTCAGATAATATGGTGCTGCATCTATGATAATGCAAAATACAACCACAATCAAGCTAAAAGTACTCTTAGTATATATGCTCTGATCGGTCCGCCAAGCTGCAAGATTGAAGAACTTACTATCTCCAATAAAGATGATGTCACAGCAGCACTTGTAACACCACCAGTCCTCATGTTTGCGCGAACTGGTGCACCGAACCCTATAGAAGAATCTTGGCGCCTGAAAACATCAACAAGTATATCTTGCAGGAATAAGGTAGATGTCAGCCTAAATGGAAAGAAAATAAGAACTACAATGGGCAAGTAGTAAGACCTCTCTGATATTGTTTTCTCCAAGTCAATGAAGGCACCACCGCATATAAAGAGAATATCTTTCGTATCAATCTGTAATAACATAAATAACAAGGCTAATAGAATTTTTTGGCTCAAAGACACATCTGTAAAACATCAAACCAACAATACAACCTAGCATGGCAGAAGAGGCTCAAATGGGCGTCCAACAAATAGAAAGAGCGTAAAGAGTAAACAAAATAAGTACAAAATCTCTTATCTTCTTTTTTACAAAACAAATGTCTTCTACCCACACCAAAAAGCTAAACAAAACAGTTAATATATCTCACTTATAAAGACAACTTATAAAGACAGTAAATGATACGCAATTGCTCATCGATGGTAAAGTAATTCACAGTAAAGAACTAAGAACAACATCTTTACCTGCAGGACTTCCCAAATTTCTCTTGATTATGAAAGAAACATCTTAATCCCAAAAAAGAAGTGCTTTTATAACCATCTTACCTGAATATTATCCCCTCTAGGGTGCTTCCGAGCTCCCTTCTCCGGCACATTGACTATCTGCACCAGAAAGCTCAATATTTTTACGATGGGTACAAAAAACTCAATATTTTTTCTTTTGGGATAAGTATAACAGAAAGCTCATTATAGTAACAAACAAATGATGCAACCATTCCTTTTTCTAATCATTATCACTGAACTATAGATTGTAAATTGATCTGTTATAGCAAGTCCACCGACTAAGATAGTCAGGGGGCCATTATCACAGAAATTCTTTGGCACATCTAAAGGTCATTAGAAACCATACCATCCTTTTTCGAATGCTTTGGAGACACAATATTCAATCAATTCTGACAAGCATCATCAGAGTAGAGAAGAAAGAGGAAAGAATTGTTAGCACTTGCAGACTGTAGCGGGAAACCAAAAGGCGATGAAATAGGTATCACGGCCACCAGCACTATAAACATTAGTTCATAGTCGATGAGCCACATTTAGCCAGTCAGTGGGATCTAAAAAGCAGCTAACCTAGTTCAGTAAGACCAGTCAACACTAAGCTTCCAACTCTCAAGTGATCCATCCATAACAGCCTGGTAATTTTCATATGCAGCTACATCTCATTTCAAAGCAAGTCACCCATACGAATCCTCAATTATCATGCTGTTCCTTTTAAGTTCATCTTATACCAACATTCACTCTCATATAATATTTCTGGTCTTACAACTATTTTATAGAACTTACATTTCACTTTGGTGGGTATCCTTCTATCACATAACACCCCGGTAGTCCTCTCCATTTCAACCATCTATTTTTATCCTATGTGTAACATCATACCCCAGTGATTTTCGTATACAAAAGCATTTTGTCTAGCTCTAATCTTAACAGACCAATAACAGTCAAAGTTGCTTCTGCATTTGCGCCATCAACTAATACCCATTCAATGATAAAAGTTGTGAGGATCGATTCACGATTAACAAGCAAAAACTAAGGTGAACACTTACTGTTCCTTCAAGCATCTTCAACAATGCCTGCTGGACGCCCTCTCCTGAGACATCCCTACTGATGTTGAGGCTTTCAGCCTGGAAATGTCAGTATAATAGGAATCAGCTAAATTGACACATGAAAAGTCGCCAGCGAAAGTTTAATCTGTAAAAGGAAAGTATAGTCTATGAGCTAACATCTACCTTTTTCGTGATCTTGTCAACTTCGTCAATATACACTATGCCTTGCTGAGCAGCTGCTACATTATAGTCAGCAACCTGAAATAAAATCAGACCAGAATAATCAAAGGATAACATATATCAAGGCTAGAAATCACTGGAAAGGATGCAAAACAATATTATGTTCCCACTAAAAAGCAAGAACATCTCACAAGTAGTGACCAGTTTTCTTTCCTCCTCCATTCCTAAACCCTAAATTGGATATTGCAGTGATTGATGGTGATGAGTTAATTAGACACACAAAACAGAAAATTACTATAAATACAGAAATGAAAAAGGTCGCAATTGGTACTATAGACTTCTAGCCACCAAATTGCTTGGAGAACAAAACATCCTATAGGCTATATCTACTCCTTTTACTAGGATTTTGTTACAAGTTTGAAAAAAGCTAGAACTTGATTTGTCAGCCCCCTCCAGTAAAATAGAAAATATAGTAGAACATTTTCTTATATCAGGGGCATTATCTGTCATATTCAGAAAAATCATCAAATAAGCACTTTTCTGCATCACATTGGCTAGAATTAAAACCTATGCTTAAATTGGCAAGGATGAAAAGATAATATTTCTTCTTCTTTTTCCGTGTAAAATACTCTAAGAAATGAGATATGGGGATAAAACAATAAACTGAGATTAAAGACTGAAAAGGTATAGTACTTACAGTAAGGAGCTTATATAGAATGGATTCAACATCTTCCCCAACATATCCTGCCTGCAAACAAAAGTATTGTCATGAATGGGAACCAAAGCTTTCGGACTCCGATCAAGGTGCCAATTATTTTTAATAGTAACATCAAATGGTTTCTGCTATTCTACTTCTAGAAAAGACCATCAAGAATTAAGTTTTGGGAAGACGGTAAGCAAGGATTTAAATAAACATGCTCTGAAAATTAACTTAGCCACCAGGGAATTATCATTGTTTAAACTCAAGATAGACACAGATTAAAATGGGCATCTTGTATGTTCATGTTAGCCGAAATTAGGATATTCAAGTCTCATTCTATCTATTTGCATAGGTATCAATCTCTTGGAATGACAAAACAAGGTTTTCACAATTTTAGTCCTAATGGACATAATAATAATAATAATAATAATAATATTTTGAGCTAGACACGTGAAATTTCATAGTTGTTGAATAGTGAAATTCAGGTGTGACGGAGCAACTTACCTAATCGTCATGAGATTAGCTATTCTTTATTTCCATCTTCTTACAACTTCACTTTTTTAACATTTTCTTCTCATCTTATAAAAAAAAAGACTCTTTTCTCATCTTGCCTTCAGCTTCTAAGGAGAACTGTTTCAATGACTTTGTCCCATCAAAGCTTCTCACATGCACCAATCTACTACATGGCCTTAAATGACAACACCAGCACTTAAAAACATTCTCATCTTCAATAGATGAGACAGGTCTTCTACATTTACAATGAATCAAACTGCAACAAGCTCAATTGCAGCCCTGAGTTAATCCAGATTTCCCACCCTCCACAACCTAAATCTGACCTCAAGCAGACTATTCGGAGACGGTTCCTCAGGCTTATGGGATCTCTAATGTTCAAACAACTTAACATAATGTGTAAAAACAACAATGCGTGGAAAGAAACAAGATTTAGACAAAAATTGATTTCTTGCAAAGATTATTAAGCCGGGATAGATGTTTTCTATCTCTACCAAGGTGACAGGATAACAACACACCTGAGTTAGTGTAGTCGCATCTGCTATCACAAATGGAACATTCACCAATCGAGCCAAGGTCTTGGCAAGTAAAGTCTTCCCTGTCCTTGATATGACACCAATATACACAAGTGAAAAAGTAATATTTTTAACAATTAAGGATCATAATTTTAGCAATGATAATGGCAATAGTAAAGCTCTATCAATTCATACCACCCCACCCCACCCCCCACCCCGGCCTACCACGAAAAAGAAGGGAACCCAAGATAAGTTGAGGGCTAAAAGGATAAAAAGAATAAAGGAGAATGACGCTTTTAAATTACATGATCATTAGTCTTAAAGAAAATTCATGTGGCCCTCTCATCATCACATTTTTAGCCTTAATATACAAAGCTAAATCTGAAGTATCTATTTATCAGCGCACATGTTTGCTCTTTGACATTATGAAGCAGACAATGAGCAATTAGCTTGAGTCCCTCGTACCACCACTACAAGTGAATAGCACTTCTCACTGTCTTTCAAAAAATTTCACAACTAAAAAGAAAAAGAAAGCAGGAGAAAGGGAAAAAAGATTTCTCTGCTGATGAATCTAAAGTTCCACTACGCGACAGGCGTATTAGTCTACAATGTGTTTTTACCACACTTTAGACTTCAAGAAGCACAATGGATCATTATAAAGATTACCTGAACCTGTCGGCCCCATTAAAAGGATGTTACTCTTCTCAAGCTCCACGGATTCATTTTCTGCTCCATCTGCTTTTTCACTACTGTCATTTCCTGTGGGCCTATGTTATCACATTTAAACAATAGCATTAGAAGAGTAAAAAAAGTGGCAAATGCCTGCATTAGGCATTTCCATCTCTGACTTCCCACGGTCCAAATAACTTCATAGCGCATGTTACAACTCACACGTCAGAGGTAAAACATAAAGTACAGGGAAGGGGGTCGGTGAAAACAATGTGGAAATTATGCAGTGATCAAAACTAACCACTTATGTGAAGAGTCATTATATATTCTCTTGTAATGATTATATACGGCTACAGAAAGAACCTGCAATCACAAATTGAATTACAAAATGATAAAGGAAGTCACTCTTGCAGCTCAAGATAGTGCTTTTTTGCTGTATTAGTATTGTAATCAACAAAGAAAGCATAAAAAATCTACACTCTAAAGGGTACTCAGAATTATCAATTCCAAAAGATAAAACTTGAAAAAGATTACCTTTTTAGCTCTCTCCTGTCCAATAACAAACTTATCAAGCCCTTTACACAGCTGCTTGGGTGTAGGAAAATGGGAACCCAAATTGGATCCACCCCATAACCCATCTTTTGACCCGGAACCAAACCCACCTCCAGAACCCGGTCCGGGACCCCCCTCCCCTTCACCAGCCTGAACAAACTTGACACCTGGACGAACCATAATTCCCTCACCACCAGGTGGCTGCCAAATCTCAGGTGGCTCCCCTCCATAGTTACTACTAGAAGACATGCTGATTTTCTCTTTATTCTTATTATTATTCTTCCTATTTGAATAATTCTGTGAACTCTTGAATTCACCAAGAAATGAAACAGGCTTGAATAAAGAAGAATTATGAGGAGCAGACGAGTTTGAGAGCAAATTGTCCCATTTGCTGGTTCGGGTACATAAATGGAAATTGGGTAAACGACCCGTATGAAAATCATTGATGATGAAGTATCTGAAGTGGGTTATAGCCATAGAGGCTCTGTGTTTCGATCTAAATGCAGCTGCCATATGTGCTTAGTTTAAAAAAGTGAAAATTCAGTAGGAAAGATACTTTCTTTATATATCTGAAGAAGAAGATAAATAGAAATTTCAAGATTGGAGCTTTGTGGGAGAAGAGAAGACTTTTGTGAGATGACCCATCAGATCCGAAATTGAGAAATTGTTTCGTGGGTATTTGGGATTAAGGTTTTTAGTAGAGAAGTGAATGATGGAGGAATGAGGATTTTAGTAGAAATATCCGAACAAGGAGTGAAAGCAGGCAAAGAAAATGAAAGTTTTAATTTGGTAGGAAGGACATCAATCTTTCCGGAATATCTATTTTTGGCGCATCCTGTATGATTCTCCACCAAGTAAGAAACGACGCCGTACGGATTCTCTAAGTTGGGTAGGTGACGGGTCGGGGTGGGGGTACAATGGAAAAGGATTTAAAAAAAAAATATATATATATATATATATATTACAGCCGATTTTAAGACAAATAAATAGGTGCACCACATGTATTTGCATGTAGACTTCTCTACGTAATCATAGTAAATTAGTATACTCACTGTAATCTCATAAATAAAATCTGGGAAAGGTACGCTAACATTATCTCCTACCTTGAAAATAATAGAAATGATGTTTCTCGTAAACAAATTAATGTTTGCTTAATGTTGAATAAAAAAGATTTCGTTTTGATAATTTTATGGAGAACTAAATTCCTAACCTTTATTCAGATTCCACTTCTTTTAACAAATTTGTAGAGATTTTGGGAATTTTCTCGATAATAATGGTGTTATGATGATAGGCTATAAATGCATATTTTAGTCGCTTATTACATTCGAATTTACTGCACTTTGATTGAGTTTGCGCTTTAATCGCTAGTGTTTTGCACTAATTGTGTGTTTTATGCCTTGTAGGTGTGATTCCGAGCTATATAGATGTTATGGAATGAATTTAAGTGATTTGAAGCTTTGAAGTCTGAGTAAAAGCTCAAGGAATTAAGTCGGGATCGTGTCAGATACACTTGGACCATAAAAACCCGTGCTCAAAATATTTTTATTTTCGAGCACAGGTTTGTCGGTAAAAAAAAAATTATTAGAAGTTGGACAGGTAAGGAAATTTCTTGTTGAGCTACGTACTTACTTAAAAACTAATAAACCTCAATTCCAAGAAATCATATCTTCTACCAAGACATTTACCGAGGAAGCAGAAGCCCTTTTGAAAGAAGCTATTCAGGAACAAATGGACCGTTTTATACTTCAGGAACAAGCATAAAGAAATATTGATCACTTTTGTCTTAATCTTAATAAAAAACAGTCAAAACGATTAATTATTAACTAATTTAAATGAAACTTGACTTCTGAGTTCTTAGCCAAAATTGACGAAATAAAATGAAAAAGATTCTAATTTCATGTCTTAAATGAAATGAGTGGACTAGAATCGGCAGTATTCTAATAGATAGATAGTATGGTAGAAAGAAAGGGGGGTCAAATTTGATAATTAAGTACGAACTAAGACTCGAGGAGGCATATTGCGCACTGTCTAGTAAAATAGACATAACTTTTTGCTCAGAACTCCATTTGTGCTCCACAATATATGATTGGAAAGCTAATTCAAAGGGCTACAACTTTCATGTTTTACATTTTTCCAAATTCCGAACAGAACAGTGTGAAAAATGCGGTCAAAACCGCGACCGCAGAACTGACCGCGGCAGAAATCAGAGAGCTTGTCTGGCCGCGGTCCTACCGCGTTTTGACCGCGGCCGCGCCCCTCCAGGCGTCAAAAAGAAGTCTTATTTCGCCCGGGACAAGATTATTTCGGCCCTACACTATTCCAACTTGTATAAAAGGGTTCCTAAACCTATTTTGAAGGAGAGGGGAAATATTTTGGACACAAATTAGACCTAAGGAGGCGGAGAGACACTACTTTAGGGTTAGACAACACCCTTGGAGGCAAGAACACATTGGGAGCAAGGCGGAGAATTCTTCTACGAGTTTTTTCCTTCCTCTTCCTATTTTTCATTGTTGGTTATGACTTTTAGTATTGTAGTTTTACATACTATTATGAATAGCTAATTTGTTATCTAGAGTTTTGATAGAACCTTTTGTAGGATAAATTCTTGTTATGTTTTTATATAATTGAGCCATAGCTTTTCTCTATTTGTTCAACTACGTTTATATTGTGGTTGGTTGAAGAGCTCTCAATTAGCTGTGCCTATTTAGTATGCATAACTCGGGAGAGAGTGCATATTTAGGTAATTGTTGAACAACACCACTCCCAGAGTATATGAGGGATCAATAACCGAGGGTTTAAAGGGGGGATTAGGGATAACGAAGCCTTGGGTGCGATCTGAAGTGAGCTGTATTGAAAGCCAGCTAGCGTAGCTCGGGAGAGTGCGTCTAGTAAATTGTTGTAATTACTCGGGAGAGATTTACGGTAATAAGAGTGCTCATGATCGGTAGAGAATACTTAGGTGAAATTATAGAAGACATAGCGGGAAGGATTCCGACAATTGGGGAAATCATAACTCTAGACCTCCTTAATCTTTTCTCTAACCCTCAGTATCGTTAGTTGTTAATTTACTATTTTAATTTGTTAGTTAATTAGTTAAACAGAAGCATCTTAATATCTATAAGTTAGGAATTGTTCAAGCTTGTCTTCTTGGTGATAGTGAACAGCTGTAGCTAAACCTTGGTTCTCTGTGAGATTCGACTCCGGACTTGTAAACCGGATTATATTTGCAGCGACCGCTTAGTCCTTTTTATAAGGCATAGTTGGACGTGATCATTGACAAATGATATGGTTGAATAAAAAATGAGATGTTTATATGTGACGGTTTCTGATAAACGTCAAATTTTCAATATTAGAGAGTTTGAAAAGATAAAAAATTTCACTAAAAAGAATTAAATCAACTAATGAAGTGTTAATTCTAAAATAGCACAAATCACGTGAGCAATATTTTAATTAGACTATTTGTCTAATTGACATAGTTATCCACAAGATATTAACTTTTAATAAAATAATTANGGGGGGAGGGGGAAATAGCCAGATTTACAACTGGTAATTGAAAAATAGTCACAGTTCCAAAAATAATCGAAATTTAGCTATTTTTTTATGTAAAGATAAAATCTGAATAAAAACACCCTTAAAAATCTGAAATATTCCAGCATAATATGATGCAGTTCGAATTTTTGATATATGGGCTTCCAGCATAATGTGTTGGAGTTCCAACACAAGCGAGAAGTTTATATGCAGGAACTCCACAATCCAGCATATTAGGCTGGAACTTTCCGTGTGCTGGAGTTGTAACATAATATGCTGGAAATTTATATGCAGGAGCTCCATAATCTCGTACATTATGCTGGAACTTTCCGTATTTCAGCAAAATAGTGACTATTTTTTAACGGCTTTGGAAATGCTACTTATTTTTGATTATCAATCCGAAAAAAGGCTAGCTTGTGCTATTTTCACTGAAAAAGGTGAGGGAAATGATGGGGAAATAGTATCTCTATGAGTTTAAAAAAACTCTTACCACAAAAATATCTACATGCATTTATCTATAAAAGGTAGAATTTACAATCCTGAAAATAATATAGGTTATATGTTACAAATTATAATATATAAAAGCGACTTGACAAAATATAATTTTAATAATGTTGGTGTGTGCAAATTAAAGTCTATCTATACTTATTTTGTTTGATACTCTTCCTTTACCATATTATATGTCGAAGTTTTAATAAAGTATAATGTTTAAGAAAGAAAGATTTTTAGCACACCACTCTTAAAATTTATTATCTTAAATATACCACAATATTTTTATGATTACAAGACCATGTCATTAAGAATAAAAAAAAAAAAATTAAAGCTAAAACTTCTTGAATATAAAAAGAAGTCGTATTTTTGTAAACAGAATAGAAAAGAAGATAATGACATATAAAGTGAAATAAAGAGAGTAGTAGTATTTTATTTTACTTTTTTGGGGGTTATTGATGATAGACTATAATTACGTATATTAGTTGATTATTACACTCTAATTTACTGCACTTTAGTTGAGTTTGCGCTTTAATCGCTAGTGTTTTGCACTAACGGTGTGTTTTATGCCTTTTAGGAGTGATTCCGAGCTATATAAATGGTATGGAATGAATTCAAGTGATTTAGAGCTTTGAAGTCTGAGTAAAAGCCCAAGGAATTAAGCCGGGATCGTATTCGGGGATCAACGGATGATAAACCAACAAAACGAAGACTCGAGGAGGCATATTGCGCACTGTCTAGTAAAATAGACATAACTTTTTGCTCAAAACTCCATTTGGGCTCCACAATATATGGTTGGAAGGAAAACTCAAAGGGCTACAACTTTCATGTTTTATGTTTTTCCAAATTCCAAATATAACAGGGTCAAAAACCATAATTACGGTAGGACCGCGGTAGGACCGCGGCAGAACATTACCAAAGATTCAGAGGACCATTCTGGCTGCGGTCCTGGCGCAATCGCGGCAGGACCGCAGCAGGAAGCGAAAATTTCAGGGACCAAAGTGCAAAACACGGGATTTTAAGCCCTAAACCCTATATTAAACGAAGGAAGCCGGCCAAAAGACAGGAGGGGAAATATTTTTGACACAAATTAGACCTAAGGAGGCGGAGAGACACTACTTTAGGGTTAGACAACACCCTTGGAGGCAAGAACACATTGGGAGCAAGGCGGAGAATTCTTCTACGAGTTTTTTCCTTCCTCTTCCTATTTTTCATTGTTGGTTATGACTTTTAGTATTGCAGTTTTACATACTATTATGAATAGCTAATTTGTTATCTAGAGTTTTGATAGAACCTTTTGTAGGATAAATTCTTGTTATGTTTTTATATAATTGAGCCATAGCTTTTCTCTATTTATTCAACTACGTTTATATTCTGGTTGATTGAAGAGATCTCAATTATCTGTGCCTATTTAGTATGCATAACTCGGGAGAGAGTGTATATTTAGGTAATTGTTGAACAACACCACTCCCAGAGTATATGAGGGATCAATAACCGAGGGTTTAAAGGGGATTAGGGATAACGAAGCGTTGGGTGCGATCTGAAGTGAGCTGTATTAAAAGCCAGCTAGCGTAACTCGGGAGAGTGCGTCTAGTAAATTGTCGTAATTACTCGGGAGAGATTTACGGTAATAAGAGTGCTCATGATCGGTAGAGAATACTTAGGCGAAATTATAGAAGACATAGCGGGAAGGATTCTGACAATTGGGGAAATCATAACTCTAGACCTCCTTAATCTTTTCTCTAACCCTCAGTATCGTTAGTTGTTAATTTACTATTTTAATTTGTTAGTTAATTAGTTAAACACAAGAATCTTAATATCTATAAGTTAGGAATTGTTCAAGCTTGTCTTCTTGGTGATAGTGAACAGATGTAGCTAAACCTTAGTTCTCTGTGGGATTCGACTCCGGACTTGTAAACCGGATTATATTTGCAGCGACCGCATTGTCCTTTTTATAAGGCATAGTTGGGCGTGATCATGTTAGAAACATTGCAATTGTTTCATTTCATCGAATACTTGTAATCTTTTACTAACATAGATATTAAATAATTTTGTTAATCAAAGTGTAATAAATAGGAAGAAATATTTTTCTTTCTGTTGGAATATAAATGGTAGTAGTATCTCATAAGTTTTACCTCACTTTATTTAAGGATTCGAGTAGTTTCGAATTCAAGATTCTACAAATTCAACTTTTCACTTGAATTATATCTGTCATATACTTTGCTCTAACGAATTGAAAAACGCATGATCAGCAAGTTATGACGTATACGTCATCTATGATGTTAGACCATGTCGTCCTAGACGTAATAAAATGCTATCATCTCGCTTTGTTGTGTAAGAGACTTTAATAGAAAAACTAGCACATTCTCATGATTAATCATTAATCAATAAGTTTCCTAGTTAAATTGATAAATTTTAGGTATTCAAGCTACTATTTTTTGGAACCTGACACGAATTGATACGAGTCAACAACAACAACAAACCAGTATAATCCCACAAGTGGAGTCTTGGGAAGGGTAGTATGTACGCAATCTTACCCCTACCATGAAAGGGCAGACACGAATTGATACAAGTGCTGATAAAATAGCATTCGGAATTAAAAACAAATTAAAATTCTTCAAATCTTCACTTGTTCTTCTTCTCTCTGTTTTTGAGAAGGTAAAAGGCTTGTTTAAATCTTCACACTTTTCTTTTCCCAACTTACTGCTAACCCGAAAACTTGGTAACCTGAACTCCATTTCTGAAAGGGTAAAAGTTCAGCTTTGCCATGATTTGGGGTAAATGTATGTCAAGAGAACCAAGAAGCGGTTAGTAAAGTTGTTAAAAGGTTGGTTAGACAATCAAGAAGTAGTCAATCATTGAGCCAAAAAATTTATCGCATTGCCTCTTGATTCTCCTTCTCTCCCTCTACTCTTTCTGATTCTCTCTTTCTTCCTTCATTCTCCCTTCTCTCTTCCTTCTGTTCTTGTCTGTTCGCCATAGGCTACATGCGGAGAAGAGCTTAACCCAAGATCTGACCCCCCGTGTAGGAGTTCGGGGGGGGCAA
>NW_017671822.1:15705-49174 GCF_001879085.1 Nicotiana attenuata | reverse complement strand
AGTAAACAAAGAGCGGTAGAACAGAAAAAAATGTTGCATCTATTCTTTTCTTTCATAGCTGGAGCAAATGGGAGGAGACGGGATGCAGTCAATACAGTAGAATTGTAATATTTCCACTTGGATTAAACATCAATGTGACTCTTCCTACTCTGCATTTCCTGTGAAAGTGAATTCGTTACAAGCTTCAATGAGCCATGAAGACATTTCAAAGAAACGCCTGGCATTATTTCTACAAAGACGAAAAACAAGTACTATATAAAAATAGACATGCCTTGTAATGCAACCAAATGATGGGAATCAAATACAATATACTATACAACTTGCAAACCATCATATTAAAATAAGATAAGCCTCAACTCTTGGTTACTATAGCTGATGGACTCCCACCTAGGCCTTCTGCAATGGAGCTCCCAGTTTCAGCAGCTTGTTCTTGCTGTTGCAATTCATCACAAGATTGAGTACTGCCAGATGAAACACAAAGTTGCTCATTTCAGGAGTGTGAATATTAAAGAGTCAAATTTTAATATGCCTCAGATCAACTCATTAACCACAAGAAATGCCGGGGCAGGGGATGTCTTCAAATGTGAACATCAGCTAAAGACACATACCAGCTGTGAAAAAGGCAATAGTTCTTAGGGTTGGCCACTATGTTGAAGAAAAACAAATATCATTTTACTGATGTTTGGGCAAAATGCAAGAGAACATCATATTTCAGTATCAATAACACAATGATCAGGTCAACCCAAGGCCAACATTTGGCCGACGCTTTGATTATATTCATCCTTTTTGTGAACTTAAACCTTGTCTCTTGACATTCCTATCGCCCTAGACATTGTAGTTCCACGAACCCTTGGATCACTATCATTAAAGGTGTCCGCTTAGAGCTCCAATTGGAAGTTCATCATTATCAATTATCATTCAGGAGATGCTCGTGGCTTATAGTGTGAACATCTAATTTCACCTAAACTAGCTGAGCTGTCGAAGTAGTTAGACTTAGACTGATTAAATCCCTAACAACAGTTGGCCAAAACCAGTTGAGGAATGTAAGCATTAGACTGAAACTAGGATGAAAGTACCACAAAGAGGGAGCAGAAATTTTGGGAAGAAATCTGGGTAAATTTTTTTGAACTTTTATTGGCACTGAACTACTTTTCAAAGTGATAATTTAGTTCATTTCTTCTTTGAATATGCATCATTTTCAGCAAATAGGTTTGTCCAAGTCGTCAGAATAGACTTACATCTTGTCTTTTGGTAGTGTGATTCCAGCTGACATTTAAGAAACAATTACCAGTTTATATTGTTGACCTTTTACAAGATTTGGTGGTAGGGGACCAGCTTGCATGCACCTCAGCCAATAGACCTGGCAGCTTGTCTAGCCGACAAGTACATATTGCCAAGTGTGATGCAGCTTACTAAGGCTGGAGCAGATGAGCTTCACACCTAGTTTTGTAGCTGAAATTCGACCCTGGAATCTGAAGGTTGTTGTTGACTTGTTTCTATGCTACAACCACTACAGGTAGTATTGCTTATACTCATAACAATCACAAGAAAATCAAGTTTGCATTTATTATCCACCATCTTGAGGAAATCTTTGAAAGATTAATCTGGATGACATCTTTTCAAAAATAGCCAGATTTACAACTGGTCGTTAAAAAATAGCCCAGTTTCAAAAGTAATCGAAATTTAGCCACTTTTCATGTAAAGATAAATCTGAGCGAAAACACTGTTCAAAACCCGGAAAAATACGCCAGTATATTATGCTGGAGTTCCAGCATAAGTATACTTGAACTCCAGCATATTATACTGGAGTTCCAGGATAAGTATGCTGGAACTCCAGCATAATATGATGGAGTTCCAGCATAAGTACACTAGAACTCCAGCATAATATACTGGAGTTCCAGCAAGTATACCGGTCCAGCATAATATACTGGAGTTTGAAGCACCGGTGCTCCAGTCTCCAGTATATTATACTGGAGCCAGCAAAGTATACCGGTGCAGCATAATATGCTGGAGTTCATACACAGGTGCACCGAACTCCAGTATATTATGTTGGACCGGTCTCTGTTGTAGAAAATAGTGGCTATTTTTCATTGACTTGGTAAACGCTGGCTATTTTTGAATGACCAGTCCGAAAACTAGTTATACCGTGCTATTTAAATTCAAAAATAGCCAGATTTACAACTGGTCGTTCAAAAATAGCCCAGTTTCAAAAGTAATCGAAATTTAGCCACTTTTCATGTAAAGATAAATCTGAGCGAAAACACTGTTCAAAATCCGGAAAAATACGAGTATACTTGAACTCCAGCATATTATACTGGAGTTCCAGGATAAGTATGCTGGAACTCCAGCATAATATGATGGAGTTCCAGCATAAGTACACTAGAACTCCAGCATAATATACTGGAGTTCCAGCAAGTATACCGGTACAACATAATATACTGGAGTTTGGAGCACCGGTGCTCCAGTCTCCAGTATATTATACTGGAGCCAGCAAGGTATACCGGTGCAGCATAATATGCTAGAGTTCATACACAGGTGCACCGAACTCCAGTATATTATGCTGGACCGGTCTCTGTTGCAGCAAAATAGTGGCTATTTTTCATTGACTTGGTAAACGCTGGCTACTTTTGAATGACCAGTCCGAAAACTGGCTATACCGTGCTATTTTGACTTCTTTTTTAGGTAAAAGATGACATCTTTCTTTCATGAAAGGCTTGTAAATATAAAACCTAGTTAAGTCCAGAATTTTGTCATAATTCAGTAATCGATCACACTGGTATTTTTCATTTCACAAGAAACATGCAAAAACAATGAATAACATGACCAAATAACAAAAAGCTTACTTAAATTTCGACATCAGATTTGTGGCTTCATTAATAGCAACACTGGCAGCATAAAGCCCCAACTTCTTCACCTATAAAGATATCAAACAATCATTAACAATATTAGGACATCTACAGAGCATGATTCATCACATTTTTCAAGCTTATGTTAGTGATCAAAAAGTAATTTTCGTTATATTTTCGAGTTTCATGCCAGGGAGCAGCAACATAGTATGCAGTAAGAGATACCTATCACTGACTCTGAGCTACTAAGTGCCAAATGTAAATCTAGAAAACCAGAAAGAACTAACAGAAATGTCACAATCATTAATGCCCATGTGTTGCCGCCATAAATACAGGGAAAAGAATAAGGGATGGACATCTCTTGAGTTTGAATCATCCAAGTGCAAAATGTCAAATTTGATTCTCAACCCAGGTCAAACTTACAGTCACAGAACACCTAAAGGTCCAGCTGATGAAGATTGTACCAACCAAAAAAGGGAGAAAAACGAAATAAAACTCGAAAACATGGCACCAGCTGTAACTGCAATGCTTAAGCTTTAGACTATATATATGCACACACACACACACACACACATGATATTAAGTGTCCGTCATTTGGCCATGAAAAGCAAGTCCTAGCTAGCAAAAGATTCTCAATATCAGACAGCTTCCCCTGATGATCAGTATACCACCTGCACTTAATTAATTGAAGAGATTAATAATCCTTCTTACAATTGCTAGCAAATGTCCCCTATTTTCTTCAGCAAAGGAATTTACTGTCCAATAATTTGAAGAAGCTATAATATGGAACGTATAATGGGACACGTATTAAAGACATCTACTGAAATTTTCAAATAAAGTCCACTTCTTAAAGTCACATGAATTACAAGTCAGCGTATACAGGGAAAATACTTCCTATATTTACAACTCTTCTGCAAATCCATTTTTAAAGGAAAAGAAAAGGATAGAGTGTAAAAATGGAAGGTATACGTTTCGGAAAAGCTTCGGGATAATATCCCCATAGCATCACTGGTATTTGAATTGGGTTCTGATTCTACTAATACTCGGTCATAATCTTCATTAGCAGACAGAGGTATCTTCCTGTGATTTATTAATGCATAGTGGTAGAAAGAAACCGTTGAAGTCAGACCACCCGTAATATGCCAATAATGAATATACCTCCAATATATCTTGCTTAGATCGGTGGGTTTTGGGGAGCAAGCGAAACTCCTCCGTCAAGCGAATACATTCTTGAACATTTTCAGGGGATACAAAGTCAACAGCAACCTTGATACATGACTGTATAGCAGTAGATCAACGACAGAATCAATACCAAGATCAGTACATTAGCATGTGAACACAGATGGAAGCAGCAATATTAATAATTTACCAACAAAAGTATCAGGAAAATGAAATATTGCAGATATTATCTCATATAGCACTAATATTTGTATAAGTGACTTCAAATAGTATTAATTCCTGAACCTGTTGGAGAAAGAAAGAAACTGCAATGACCTACGAAGAGCTACAGTACAAAGGCACTCCTGAAAAACTGTTCTAGCCAAAGTCAGATTCAGCCTATATCAAATTCCAGAAGGAGAGAGCTTGGGTTTGCTTCAATTACAAGGCTCCTTAGATTATCAACCTCAGACAAAGAATAACAGACATTTGCCTCAAAGTAATGAATCAAACTCAAAACCCTATTATTATAGCAATAATGTACTAGTTGTAATATCATGTTACCATTTTCAAAAAAAAATACCGTCTCAACATCATCGTCCATTGTCGAAAACAAAACAAAAAAAATCATTGTGCATTGTCAAACTATAACAGGATTTGATATTCTGAAACATGTTCCCTTTTGCATAAAATTGATAGATATTGTGATATTAGCTCCAGTACCAAAATTTCACGTTTTGGCGCCCATGAAAGGTATGCTTCGAATCATAAACTTTTAACAATCTGTCTGAACACAATGATGCTCAGTGGGTCAATATACTGAAGGCTCTAATACTTTAATATTCTCCTTGTCAATTTAAACTGTGATCACTATTGGACCTAGGAAAGATGCAGCATTCTCTCTTACTCTGCCTGGTCTTCCACATTTATCAGTCTACTGCACCACCAATCCAGCTTATTTCTTCTGCTCTCATAGACCACATAAACAAAGTATTCACCAGGCATCAGACAAATTGCAAAAGGGTACCTGCTCATTAGCCCGTTACGACATTCATGCTTCTCCACATAAGCCACCACACAACCTCATTGAACACACAGCTCAATGGTCTTCCCAGCTTGGGTGTTTGCAGTTAGGGAGGCTGCATCAGACAACCTCAACATGACTTACAGCCTATTCGGCCAAGCTTCTGGAATGCCAAAAGTGCTTATTTTAGAGAGTTGAGGTTTTTTTGGCCAAGATTTTAGGGGGGGGGGGGGGGGGGGGAATGTGTGCTTTTGAGTAGTAGCAGATTTCAGAAGTTGAAAAAAGTAGCTTTGCCTCAAGCACTTTTGGAACCTTGGCCAAGCACAAATTGGTGCTCTAACAAAAGTACTTTTCAAATTGTTTAGCCACACACAAACTGCTACACTTTTTAAATAAGCAGATTTTGGAAGCTTGGCCAAAGTCCAAACAGCTTACTGGACAGGAAAAAAACCTCCTCCATATCCATCATTAAGATGAGGCCAGACAAACTTCCACAATAAGCCTTTCATCCTTTGATTTAAATTTCACTTCTGGACATTTAACTTGTCTATAATATCTTGTTGCAATTCATAATAATTAAGAATATTCAAGATTGCAATGTGCTTTTATTAAACCATAAACTGCAATCAAGCTCGAGCAAAAAGCGCACTTTGATGAAAAATCCACAGTAGACTCATGCCGAAGATCACACTTGAGCGTCTCATACAACACTGTGAAATTCGACTGAGGTATCTCTGGGTTTAGCTCTGCTCAGTTTGAATAGATAGTTCCACTAAGTGCTGGCATGCACCGCCTTTTGTGGGAAAATTAGAGGCGATCAGAGATGCCATGAAGGGATTTGTCGTTCAGTCATTTCACTTAGGCTAAATACCTAGACAGCCCCTTAAACTTGCCACTATGTGTCAGTTAGACACGTCAATTTTACTAATGACCAGTTGAGCACCTCAACTAGGCAAATGCGTCTTGTGCACCTCTCACATTGACATGGCAAATAGCGTGTTCTTCACTCAAATTTGAGTGCGTGAAGTTGAGTTAAATTATGTTTTTATCTTCTTTTTTTCCTTTTCCTTCACCATGGGCTTTATTCCACGTTATTTTCCTCCATCAATATCTATGACAAAGAAACCCAGCAACAACTCTCACTTTTCTTCTTTGTTCTTTTTCATTTTTCCTCCACAAGTACTCCATTTTGATTTACAGAAAAGAACTCATCCTTTTCGTTCATCTTCTTTGATCACTTTCAACCATGTAAGAAAGAAACCTTAATGCATCTCCAATCTTCATTTTGACACACCAAAGCTGCTAGCTTATCCAGCATAACTACCACCATTATCATACAACACCAGACCCATTTTAATCATCCTTTTTTTCACTTTCCTTCACCATGGGCTTTATTCCACGTTATTTTCCTCCATCAATATCTATGACAAAGAAACCCAGCAACAACTCTCACTTTTCTTCTTTGTTCTTTTTCATTTTTCCTCCACAAGTACTCCATTTTGATTTACTGAAAAGAACTCATCTCCATTTTCCGTTAAAACAAAACACCAACAAAGTCAATCACCACCTAGCACCACCACCACACACCTAGAAAAGTCAGTCACCACCTACAATCAAGTCTTTGTCAAATCATCAAAAAAAATTTAACCTATTTTAAAATTGATCAATTCCTTCTTCATCCCTTCTATTTCATGGCCACCTTCAATAATTAAAAATAGAAAGCAAAATGGGTTGTGGGGAAAAAGAGAAACGAGGATTATGTAATATAAGTTTAAATTTTTCACAGATTCTAAATAGCAATATGGAAAAAAGATTTTTTTTGGGGGGGCGGGGAATCTGGTGTTTGGCGGACACAGAAGATAGAGGGGGTTGAACATGAAGACGTTCAAGCGTGCCCGGGAAAGGGGGGGGGGGGAATTCTGGGTGTTTGACGGACACAAAAGAACACAGAGGGAGTTGAACACGAAGACGTTCGAGCGTGCCTGGGAGAGGGAGGGGGGGTGGGGGGGCTGGATTTGGACGAACAAAAAAGAAAGTAAGGAGGTAGAAGAAGAAGAAAAAAGAGGGAGGGTGTAATATTTTTTTGATAAATATATGTGTCCATTTTCTTTATTCCACATACAGGTGTCATTCATTGATTTATTCAGTTGACACATCAGCAGCAATCGCGTTTCACGTGCATGGTCTTACCGACAGAGGTATGCATGAGACACATCTCTACCAAGTAGAGGTGTCTAAATGGTCCCAAGAAACATTAAGGTGTCTTAACTGAAAAATCGTGCTAAGTTTGAGGGGGTATCTAGGTATTTAGCCTTTCATTTATAGAAACAACTAGCAGTACGCTGTACTAAAAGCAAGGAGAATTAACCAGATGAATCCATTGGATAACATAGCAAACACACAGGAAATTAGGTACAACAACCATGCTACTGATGAAATATAAAAAGTCTGATGCTTCATAGTTACGCCGGGAATTTCACCTGTCTATTTCTCACTTGATGTGGGCATCCTGCAGGAATAAAAACAGCTTCACCAAGGTACTGCTCAAACGTCCATGGCTCAACATCTGTGCAGCACAAGAGGGAGACGGGGTGGGATTAAATACCCTTCAAAAGTCATTACCTACTATTTTTCAGTATCAATTAAGGAAAAGAGGATTCTTACTGAACTCCTCCTTCAGCTGTTTTTTGTGCTTCTCATTCAAATAGAATGTCTGGTCATGGATAGGGTGAATAACCTAAGAGTGAAAGCAAGGAGCGAATTCAAAGATTCAGCACTTTGTGATATCATCAAACTTGAAACTTAAAGTGCAAGAATACTTACTGAAGTCACTGGAGCATTGTTAATATGGCGAAATTCTCTCCAATGCTTCTGCAAGTATTCTGTTAACTTGGGCACATCTTGTCTGCGAAAGATATCCCATACCGCACCGCCACATTCAACTTCTGCACAATCTTGCTTGATTTCGAGAGCCATACTTGCTTCTACTAGTGCAAAGGTATTGGTACTTGGGTTTATCTCATCGGATAGAGAAGTTCTGCCAGAAATATCAGTGTACTTCATATTGGAAATTATGTCTTTTTCTTTATCAAAATCTTTCCCCTTGTCCATAGTTTCTAACAAGCAACTTTTGTTATCGTCGATGCTTCCCTGTGATTTAAAATCAGTTGTTTCAGTTTTGTCAAATCTTCGTTGAGAGTCTAGTGCCTCTGCTATGCCTGAACAAAGTTCCTTTGAATCTTCAACCTCATGTTGCTTCCTTAGTTTCTCAATGATTTCACGTTGCCCATGAGCGACATTTACTTCGGTTGTATGAGTCAATATGTTGACCTGAAGAACAAACATAAAACTTGAAATGAATATTAGGTTGATTATATAAAGTAGCAATGGGAGGAAAATTGCAATGTGTTATGATGAGCAGATATACAAGTTAAAATGTGCACCAATATGCCAATAAAATAGACAAGCTAATTCACAATTTTTATTGATACGGGGACCGACGAACCTGACCTAAATGACTGTACAAATAATATCAACATTATGGATTGGGTATTTCTCTATACAAAGAAAGTTCATTTTTTGGAAGCAGAAAAAGAAAAGGTGGAGCATTTTTCCATTCCGAGATTCTGATGGCAGACCAGTGAAGTTTGAATTTCTACACACCGAAGAGAAGTGAAAAAAGACTGCTCTTTCCACTTCGGGAAAAGAAAGGAGAAAAAGGCAAAACTGATATTCAAATATCCAGTTGTTGCTTGTATCTAAATGCACTAACGCCTGCAAACTGGACACCCTTCTGTAGAGTTTTACGCTTTTTGCTATTTAGAGGAACACATCTGCCACGGTCGTGAGAAGGTCACAATACCACCCAAAAATGGAATAAAATTCTATGACATCTCTCAAAGCCTAGGAGTTGAAGACAATAATTTTCTGCAAACATAATCAATTAACTGAGAAGAGAAATAAGGAAAGGGGGCAAAAAGAGAAACTACAGTTTAAAGGGCTCAAGATACTGGAATTTTCCTCCAAACATGTTGGTCTAACTTCATTGCCCATCTAAAAGTTAAACTTAGTTTTTTCTTTTTTCTTTTTTTTTCTTTTGATTGGTAAAGTTAACGTAGTATTCAACATCATACCTGATGCCTATTGTCACTCTACCCTAAATTTCCATCACTTCTTGAACCCTATTAACAACAACAACAACAACTACCCAGTAAAATCCCACCAAGTGGGGTCTGGGGAGGGTAATGTGTACGCAGACCTTACCCCTACCCCAATAGGGCAGAGAGGCTGTTTCCGATAGACTCTCGGCTCAGAAAGATGGAAATAAGAAAAACAAGAAAAGACAATTCATTAGTAACTCCAGTAGAAATCGTAATAGTAACAGAAGCATAACAATCAAAAGATGGATGACATGCAATAACAGTAACCAGGCCCGGGGCTCAGATAAACAGCAAGTATAGTGTGTATTCAACATAAACTGCAAGCCATCTAAGGCCAACCTTAATCCAACCCCGCCTCACCCCCGGAAAGAAGTAAGAAAAGTTCTACTACCCCCTAACCTACAACCCTAATGCTTGACCTCCAGACCTTCCTATTATGAAAGACAATTACAGACTTCTATCTCTATGAAGCTTCAATAAATGGAGCCGACCAAAAGTACTAGCATTATCAGCTTTTGTAATTCATATTACATGCAAAAGTAGTAAATACATACTTTGTTAAAAATAAAAATAAAAAGATCAGAAAAAAACAAATAGGAGCATACCGTATGTAAGCTCCAACTCGAGAAAGTGTTAAGAATTTGTAATATGGCAAGAACTCACACCTTGTAAGCATGAAAAGATCTAGAAACCCTATAATTTTGTAATTAAGATTTATAGCTTGTAATTACATCCTTTCCTTTTCCAAGACTATTTGTAGAACAATTTAAATCCCAATAGAATTAGAGGGGAAAATGAAATCATTCATTTCGAAAATCTCTTTTTCTCTCCGTTCTTTTTTGTTTAAACCCCATGAAGCATTATACTTGGTCTCTACAGTGGTGAAGCACCTTTAGCGATGAGGGCCTCAAATGCCAGTCAATTGGACTACATAGGAAAATACAGCAAGTTATCATTTTTCAATTAAATCATGTTCACTTCAACCAATCAACACTAGCAACTACCAATGCCATGAAAGGCATTATTAGGGCTTGCCCTCAAACCAATGTCGTAACAGGGATTTCAAGAATGTCACAAAAATTTATAAGTCAGTGCAAATTTTCTTGTTTCCTTTTTCCCTTTTTTGGCTAAATGTAAGTAAGATGTTTTATTACCGAAAGTTAGATCACGTCTAAGTGCAGATCTGTATAAATGTTGAGGTTCCATGTACAAAAAGATACAAGCTGGTAAAGGGATAATAAAATATATCATATCCTCTTCTCCATGCTTTCTGTATCCTACACCGGAGAGCGAAAGAAGAATAGGCATCTAAAGTTTAGCATATGTACAGTCGAAGCTCTCCCTTCAAAGCACCTGTGGTTCCTTTCTATCCATGCTACCCAGTAAATACAGTATTACAGGCAGGGATAGTTTTCACAGCTTCCTCAATTCTTTCCTTGCAATTCTGCCCAAACCAACTCCTTCTCAAAATTTTCTTTCTAAAAAAATTCTACCCCAACACACCCAAGGGTGTGGCCTAGTGGTCAATGAAGTTGGTTGAGAACCATGAGGTCTCAGGTTCAAATCCCAGCGGAGACAAAAAGATTAGATGATTTCTTCCCATCTGTCCAAGCTTTGGTGGACAGAGTTACCCGATACCTGTATTGGTGGGAGGTAACAGGCAACCCGTGGAATTAGTAGAGGTATACGCAAGTTGGCCCGGACACCACGGTTATCAAAAAAAAAAAAACCCTGCCCTAACCAGCACACATATTACTTTCCAAAAAAAATTAATCTAGATTTTAGATCTTCTCATTCCAAAGATCGAATTTTTTTTTCTTTCATAAAGATCGGGAGTTTTTTTGTATATTGTTTGAAGGAAAAGATTTGTTTCCATATAGGCAACTACTGTTAATTTAAGTACAGTATTTCACATTGTTTTTCATGGTCACTACTTTAGCAACTTCTAGATTTTATATGATATATCAACATCATTTAAGACAGAATAAGGTACACATAAAAAGTACAACTCCGACCATACACTTTGCCTAATCAAACACAGACAACTTCTGGTTTCAAACGAAAGTTTGCACTAGAATGTCAGCACAGAATTTGGGAAAGGGATGCATGCCCCATAAAAGCAAAATAAAATCTCAAACAGGAACCTGGAATAGAATAATCGAACAGTTATTGGAATGAGCATACCGCATCAGAGATATCACAGTGCAATTTTGTGACAGAATCACCTCTCCGAAGCTCTTCTGGATATCCATAAGCAATATAAGTTTTAGGCCCCAAGTCTGGCTTCAAGGCAGTATCGGGAAGCTTAGTGGCCAAATTTAGAAGACCGCGTCTAGGATGAGTGTATTCGCTAAAGGGAAGCATAGCAAAAAAGTCAGCTCCATGCCTCGGCAAACATTCTTCAAAAGAATTTGTCGGAGGCCAATCCTTCAGTTTTAATATTTCTGGCCACCCACTGCGATGCCAACGACCCTCTAAGTAGCCCTTGAAGAACTGATGAATATTTATCTCAACCTGCATCATATAATAATAATGACAATAATAATGATAGTAATAACAACCGTAGATTCATTTTCAGTTAACCAGCACATCATGATCGTTGTAAGGTGAAAATAACAAAGACAAACCAATATAGCAGGTTAGCAACAATCTACCACGAAATGTAGGGCGTGTTTGGTACGAAGGAAAACATTTTCTGGAAAATGTTTTCCAATCTTCCATGTTTGGTTGGCTTAAACATGGGTTTGTTGCTGTTGTGGTTGGCTTAAATATTTTGGAAAACATTTTTCCCATGAACTCATTTTCCTCCAATTGGAGGAAAATGTTTTCCCTACCAAAAGGAGGGATAACATTTTCCAAACTTCTTTTTCATCCTTCTCCACCCCATTCCCTACCCCATCAAACCTAGCCACCACCCACCACCCCTCTCGCCCAGCACCCACCTGCCCCACTCACCATACCCCCAACCCCCCCCCCCCCTCTCCACCTCCACTTAATAGTGTTTGCCTAAATTATATATTTTTCAAAAAATATTTTTTACTCGCTAACCAAACACTAAAAAATATTTTCCGGAAAGAGTTTTCCACTCACCAACCAAACATGAAAAAATAAGTGATAAAACTACTCATTTTCCAGAAAACTATTTTCAAGATACCAAACACACCCTTAATTGTCAATTCTAGACTTCGTTTTTGTTTGGATAATTTTCCAACTCTAATCATGTAATAGAAAACTGTAGTTTTGTCAGCTACAGTAAAAACACAAGAGATCAACTAGGAGATGCTGAGGAAAAATCATGCAAAAAATAATCTCCCAGATTAAAATTCATTTTTGATGGAAAAAAGGTTCAATGGCATTCAGTCTGTGGAGTTAATATTAAAAAGAAGCCATGATACACAGTGCAATGAAATTTGACGGCAATAAAATTACAGAAAGGCAATTAGCTACTTATATACAGTAGACTTTAGGACGAAAATTGAGGATGCATGAGACAACTTGGAACTCAAATGATGAGACTCTGTCTCCTTTTTCCCTAAAGGGTAATTTACACAAATCAAATGCATACCTGACACCAATCCAAGCAATCAATGGACTTGACAGAGAAAGTCTCCTCGTTCAGCTTTTTCCTTGCGTTTCTGAAGGCCCTCCACATTACCATTGGCTCCCAGCTAAGACCAGAGGCCTTAGCTTGTGCATTTCTAACTATTACAGGTTCACCAGCCCTCCAATGCATTTGAAAATGGTCAAAGTCATTACCACCAATATGAACAGCATTAGGACAGTACAGAGAATTATCGTGGCTGTTATTCCTAAAAGATGCTTGTCTTACTTGACAGTGGTTATCACCGTTTTGGACAGAAGTGGTAGCAAGACAAATTGAACACCCATGTGATAAATCCATATCTGGAAGGTGGTAATTGCATGTTAGGGCCTCAGCACTTTGAATTAGTTGGTCAACCCAATTTGCTTCAAAGATACGCCTTAGAGCCATTAATGAAGAGCCACAACCACCACGCTCTTTAGGAGGACAAGGTATACTGCCATCAGATTTGGCTCTCCATTCAGCAACATCGGAGAGCATGTGATTTGGACAACCATTAGCAAGGAGGGCCTCTGGACTTCTCCAATCATCTGAAGGAACGTTTCCCTTCAAAGCTGCAGTATGACTAGCTTCCACAGACTTGCTGAGATATGAGCTGGCTTCAGTAGCTCCACGTGGGGCACCATCTCTGAGTTCCCGACAACAATTGATACAGATTTCAAAAGAGCAATCGGGATTAGGGCAGCTTCTATGGAAATTGACAATGGATGTGTTGCAATTATCACTGCCAAATAAGGAACCATGCATCATTACAGCTATTGTGTCATGACAAAACTGAGCTCTGGAAATAGTAAACATTTTCTGTGTAAGCTTACATCCTTTCTTCCAGAATAAATAAACAAAGACAAAGAACATGGTTAACAAAAAATACATCCCAAACTAATAAAAGCATATTGCTGAAACTTTAAGCAACCGCAGACAAACTACTTCTCTTTATATAATTAACCGCAGACAATTACTGTTCTTAATCAAAAGGACAGAGAAACCCTTGGTATCAAAGTAGGAGGTAAAATGATCACGAGGCATGAACAAGGCAGCTTCAAGAAACGGATCATGTAAGCAAAGGCTGCTGGTTTAGAGAAAAGATCAGAAACAAAGTGTTATTTTAACAGAAAAATATTTGAACAATCAAATCACACTGTTCATTCCCATGAAGAAACAACTTGCATCCTCTGCTAAACATAAGAAATTATCCCAATAGATTTATTTACACCATATATAAATTACACTTGGTTTCTGAGCATAGACAGAGCTTCAAGAAATCTATTATGGTGGGGGACCATACCAATATACTCGATCATCATCATCAATGAGTGATTTGGTAACGTCTTCTTCTGTCAGCTGAACACCTGAAAACAACGGAGGACCAAAAACATCATTGAACATTCTGTGTCATCAACCACAAGCAAACTTGAAATTATTCGAGAGAACTAAATAGTACCACGGATGTTTGCTTCAACATCTAGCTCAGATCTTTGCTCCCTTTGAATATGCCTGAGAAGGGGCAGAATGTTGAAAAGCAAATAAAGTGAACCCTCCAGTCTTGTCTTTTCATCAGTTTGTTTGCAGCAGTCCTGTAATCCTAACAACCAAGTTATTTTCACACCAAATTGGCGTGTTGCATGAAGGATAATCATTTGATTTATCAATAGAAATTACAGCTAAGTTATTTCATAATATCAGCACCTGCACTATAAATACACGATCATACAAGAAATAAAAATAACTTGTGCACAGACCTTTAAAAAGACATCTGTTTGGAGACAAGCTCCGCAATTGCAATTCCTGCAACAGAAAGGGCATGCATGCTCTACTTCATCTTTTGTTCTCTCTGGATACCTGTTGATTATCATGACATTTTAGAAAATAGGAAACTCAATCAGAATTCACATAGTTTAAACTGTTATAACAACAAAAAGCCTCTACCATTCACCAATGAGGGAAAAAAACAACTTTCAGACCAACAAATCTAGAATCCTTTCTCTTTTAGGTAGTGAACAAAGGAGATTAATTTCATTACCACTTTGCAATACAATCGTTGCAATAGCGTTTTCTTTTGCATCTTGAACAGAAGACAACAGAAGCTTTATAACGTTTGCATTGATGACAGTTAAAAGTCTGCTGATCCTTCCAACTGATAGTGTCCTACATATAAATACCTCATTAGGACACAATTTCAAATATAAGCCACATGCTATGCCTGTGATACTATTCCAAATTTGCCTACTAAAATCAATGAAAATAACTTAGTGGCACTCCAATCCCCTTTCCAGGAGCATACTCATTTTATGCTTCAAAAGTATAAAAGAAGCTTTCCTGTTCAGACTCAGGTTCAAATTATTATAACGACCATCTGTGCCAAATGGACCTATACAATAGTTCCAACTTTTTTAACTCCTTGAACAGTGTGAGATATCACTTATTTGAGAAATCGAACATTAACAAAAGTTGAATTGAGGATTATATGCTAGATATCAGTATCAGAAGGCTAATGAGTATGCAAAAGGAAAAAAGATTAGCCCCACTTTCCTAAGGAGGTTGGTCTCTGTTTAGATATGTCCAGCTGTACCTATTGTCGGCTTCACTATGCAAGCATGGACCATCAATAATGAGAACTGTTTCCTCTGATCTATCACTTGCCCCGAATGAATCTAACCATGACAAAAAGTTGGATGGAAGACAAGAGCAACTTTTTAAACTCCTTGAACAGTGTGAGATATCACTTATTTGAGAAATTGAACATTAACAAAAGTTGGATTGAGAATTATATGCTAGATATCAGTATCAGAAGGCTAATGAGTATGCAAAAGGAAAAAAGATTAGCCCCACTTTCCTAAGGAAGTTGGTCTCTGTTTTGATATGTCAGCTGTATCCATTGTCAGCTTCACTATACAAGCATGGACCATCAATAATGAAAATTGTTTCCTCTGATCTATCTCTTGCCCCGAATGAATCTAACCATGACAAAAAATTGGATGGAAGACGAGCCACTTTCATAAATGGCAGGAGGCAGTTTGTTGTATATAGTTGGCTATGGTACCCTTTTCTGGGGGTGAGGCGGGGTTGGATTAGGGTTGGCCTTAGATGGCTTGCAGTTTATGTTGAATACACACTATACTTGCTGTTTATCTGAGCCCCGGGCCTGGTTACTGTTATTGCATGTCATCCATCTTTTGATTGTTATGCTTCTGTTACTATTACGATTTCTACTGGAGTTACTAATGAATTGTCTTTTCTTGTTTTTCTTATTTCCATCTTTCTGAGCCGAGGGTCTATCGGAAACAGCCTCTCTGCCCTATCGGGGTAGGGGTAAGGTCTGCGTACACATTACCCTCACCAGACCCCACTTGGTGGGATTTTACTGGGTAGTTGTTGTTGTTGTTGTTGTAGTTGGCTATGGTACCCCAAAAACTTTCCTAGGCCTCTAATTGCAATGATACAATCAACAAATTTTGATGAACTATAACTTCAGTTTGCAGCTCTTAACTTACATCTATATTTGACTTTTTAGCTTCTATTTTTTACATATAAATATCCATACAAATCATAACAAAAAGACAATATATGTTCGACAAGAAGGGATCCTGACCAATACTCCTGGCGGTGTCAGTCCATTTATTTCTGCATATGTGCTAAGTTCCTGCTCTCCCATGCATGCAGGGACAATAGCAATTTTCTTCTTATCATTTAATCCCTTTGGCCTCCCTCTGCGCTTAACCATCCTACTAGTAGCATTCTGACAACTAACTTGACAAGGCAATCCCATATCGAAAGCTCCTAACTTTTTCTTGTTCTTTGAACCTTTTGGTCTCCCTCTGCCAACTCTCCTCTTAATGACCCTGCCTCCCTCAGCATCCAACAAAGTAGGTTCACCTGATATTCCCCCATTTTTGGTGGCAACAGGAAGCAGGCCACAAGATTTCACTTTCTGCCCAGCTTGACTACCTCCTCTGTTATCATGCATTATAAGTGCTACTGCAGTTTTATTATTTTCTTCACTCTTATTTTTTGATTTCTTATTTGTTGAACCTTTGGGTCGTCCAGGTCTATTCTTTCGCTTGATGCTCAAATTTACCCCATTAGTATCAACAGCAATTTCACCTGTCATTCCCTGAATTTCTACAGCATCAAATACTACTTTCTTTTTGTTTTTCAAGCCCTTTGGCCTCCCTCGCCTACCCTTCCGCTCAGAAACCCCATTTTCACAAGGAATGAAGTTAACAGTATTAGCTTTGTCAGATTCACCAATCTTATTCTCGTTATGTAAGCCATGGGGCAGGCTGCAGCTATCCTTCTTAGCTATAGTAACTTCACTCAGAATCTCCATGCGGTCAGTTGCCAGGCTCGCCATTTTATCCTCGTGTTCCTTCCAGGTATTCGTTGCTCCAACTCCATTACCAGAATAAACAACGCTGGAGTTGCTTGTAATAGTTTTCTTTTTATTCTTTGAACCCTTTGGCCGTCCAAGGACACCCTTCCTCCTGACAACTCTAACTGCAGAACCAAAAGCAACTTCATTCAGGTCTCCCCTATTTTCTTCAGTTAAAAGAATTCCCTTTTCAACCACATCTATCCTCGTAGTACCCACATCTTGTCCTCGATTATTAAGATTAGCATCAATGAAATTACCACCAGTACTTCTCTTCTTATTTTTTGAGCTCTTGGGCCGACCACGCCTCTTCTTCTTGAATATCCTGTCTCCATTACCCACAGCTAAAAAGAAATTCTTTTCATTATCTTCCTTCCTGACTGCATCCATGTATCCAAATCCATTATTAGTATTAATATCCCTTGAACGGCCTAGTATATGTTTGTCCTTGGTCTTTGAAGCCTTCTTGGGTCTGCCGCGCCCATCCTTCTTCTTGACTATCATCCCTTCTTCCTCATTCAGAATTACTCCACTTTGACCAGCCATAGTGATTCTTTTCTTCCTCGCGTCCTGGCGCATAACATCTACTTCATCTCCAGTAGTAGCATTAGCATTACTCAAATAGCCTAATGTGATTTCCTTCTTAGTCTTTGAACCCCTACACTGGCCTTGCTTGACTACATGTTCTTTGCCTCCACCTCCATTCCAATGGCCAACAGTCAGAAGACCAATCAAGACTTTCTTCTTGTTCTTGGAACCCTTGGGCCGACCAACTTTCTTCTTATTCTCGGAACCCTTGGGCCGACCATCTTTCTTCTTATTCTTAGAACCCTTGGGCCGACCAGCTTTCTTCTTGACTATCTCATTGTGTCCAGCAACTTGGTTTACACTTATCCCAAAATCACCAGCTGCAACAATGTCAGTTTTAGACATTTTGTTTGCAACAATAATCTCAGCATTACTCTTTTCAAGACAAGTATCACCTATTGGTAACATTATTTCCATTTCATCACTGGTAACATTTTTCTTCTGATTATTTGAACCCTTTGACGTTCCCTGATGTGCCTTTTTGACAATCCCTTCTTTGTTTCGTTCAAAATTTATATTTCTGTTCTTAGAACCCTTGGGCCTTCCCCCTACATTCTTCTTCTTGATAAGAATGTCCCCACAGCCATTAACTAAGTCAACTGCAATTGGCAATTCTTCCCCATTTTCTCCAACCTTTCTCTTCTTATTCTTAGAACCCTTTGGTCTGCCTATTCGTTTCTTCTTCTTATTCATAACTACCTCTTGTCCACTCACATCCATCATGCCACTAACTGTAATTCCCACATTTTCGTCAACATTTTCCCTCTTAATTTTAGAAGAACCCTTTGGTCTTCCTTTTTCTTTTAAACCCTTTGGTGGTCTTCCTCTTTTCTTAGAACCTATAACACCAGCAGCAGCATTAGCAACTACTACATTTTCTGCAAATGGTACCATAATTTGCTGCTGGCCATCCCAATTCCTCTGCATCTGCTCTTCTTGCGTAAACATTCTTAACTCTCAAACCTACACATAGGACACCGTTTTCATGTTTTTCTTGGTTAAGTTTCAGTTTTCAGCATAACCCTAATAAATCACCAACACAACTCACCAAACCAAAGAAAGGGAAAACTTACAAAAAATATTGTCAGGGTTTAAAGGCTAATGAATGAAGGGACCAGTAGTTTACAGTGTAACAAAACAAAAGAGGGACACAGCCTCTCCTCTTCTATTTCGGGTTTCTGTGTCTCTCTCTCTCAGCCGTTGATATGGAGTGTAAAAGAAGAATCAAACCTGAGTTTTATTGATTTGTTGCTCCTGAGAAAAGAGTTCGAGTGTGAAGCAATTTTGTTTTGACTTATAATTGTGGAACCTGCTTGTGTTGATTTTGATTTGTTCGTCCCCGTTTCTGTGTTCTACTTGGAAACTATGTAAAGTTGTCAAATTAATTCGAAATATTTATTCTTCTTCCTTTTCACATAAAATGTGATGGTAGTTGACGCAGTCAAAATAAAAAAAACTTATAATCTTAAATATTTTTATATTATATTTCAAACTTATAACCTTAAATATATCACAATATTTTATATAACCTTAAAAACTTCTAATAAAATATAATAATATAAAAATTTAAAACTAAATATTTTTTGATATAAAAATGTGGCAATTAGTATTGAAAGAAACCAACAAGGAAATATAAACTAGAAAGAGGAAGTATTATATAGTCCTCGCTTGCAATATGTAGTGAATTACCAAGCATTTCTTCTCTAGTGAATTTCATATTAATAATAAATAGATTTATGTCCAAGTTAAGAAGCAACATGGTTCCATGGTCTAGTGGTCAGGACATTGGACTCTGAATCCAGTAACCCGAGTTCAAATCTCGGTGGAACCTTCCCTTCTTTTGTTTTTTGCCTTCTAAAGAAAAAGGCTGTCTCCTTAACTTGACGCAAATAATTATATTATATTGCTTTAACAAAATTAAACTACCTTCTTAATTTATTTCAGTATACCAATAGATAAACTCTACGATGCCATATTTTATTCAAAATGTAATATTGAACTATTCTAAAAACATAAATATTAGAAGTTCTTGATAGTAAAAGATCTACACCATTATTTTTTTTAACCCATATGTAGATCCTTTTCTTATATTTTTTGTTCCCAGAAATACGTGTTTAGAAAAAGAATGTGTTGAAGACAAAATAACTATTTTTCAAAAAATTATTCTCATTATTCTAGAAAATAGAGTTTTATTTTTATNAAATAGAGTTTTATTTTATGAAACAAAAAGCTTATTGTTATCCATGAACAACATGGGTTAATTTGCTAATGAATATTTTTTTTATTAAAATTCAAAAACTAACGACTCTTGACTCGAATATTTTATCTTTTAATTTAGATTAATAAATAGTTACAGTGAATTCAAAAATTAATTTATACCCAATTTTGTTATGTTGCCAATTAATATTGTCCAAAATTTAACATGTGACTTTTTAATAGGTTATCACTTTGATTTAGTATCTTTATCGACTATTCTCCTCTTATAATAGTTCTTGAAGATTGTGTTACTTATCTGTATTGCTGTAAATTAAATAATAATCTTTCTGAAAACAGAAACAGAAAGTTAGTAGAAATTAAATTCCGAAAACAGTAAACTTCTTCAAAATAAATTCTGGAAAAACGTTATAGGAACAAATCGAGCCCACTGAATACACAGTGTGTCCTTAAGGAAATTATTCCCCTCAAGTACCCGAGGTTATGGAATATATCCTCCCAGGATAGAACGATTTAACTCACCAGTGTATCGGTACCTAAAACTCTGGTGATCGGCGAACCACTCGATGGTCGTAAAACACACTGGAATATTTTGTGCGGAAGAAGAAGAAGAAGATTCAGAAAATTTCGTAAGTAAGTATTCTGGGATTTGAATGTCTATTTATAGTCAACTTGGTGATGTTTCTGAAGAGGTTTGCAACCTTTCAGAATAGTCATGACTGTTGGAACAGGTGTGACCCTCTGAAGAGGTTTGCAACGTTTCAAAACAGTCATGGCTGTTGGAATAGGTGTGACCCTCTGAAGAGGTTTGCAACCTTTCAGAACAGTTATGGCTGTTGGAAATTTTTTGCGGGAAATCTAAAACGAATTTAAATTAATCCGGGAAAGAAAAACGGGCTAGACCGGACCGGGTCGCGGGTCATCCCTCCCTTTCTTTTCCCACCGTTTTCTATTCACACCTCTTTTGTTATTATTTATTAAATAACAAACCCAATAATCCCCCACATGAATGGGGAATGGCTATAAACTCAAAGGAATGCACGGACGTGTGTGTGTTTTACAAGCAAGAATTAATTGCATCTGGATAAGTAGGTTTTCCTTTGAGCTTTCCGTAGTGAACTTATATCGGATATACTCGATCAATCGGTAGATTTGATATCTTTGAACCGTCGAGCTTTGTTGTATACCTAGACAACATAAGTCACACAATCAATCCTTAACCATCTATGGTTCTCACGGTTGTGTTTGTTTCAGCCATGAATACCGCCTGGTTTCATGAGTACTTAGAGAATGGGCCTTTACTTTCATTCTCCTTGAAGCGGCTTACACTTCACACTAACATAGGTGATTCCTAAGCGTGTAATCCTAAAGACACACTATCTGGTCATATCCTGCCAGACTTAGCAAATCATTAAAAAGCTTTAAGCTTTATTGACTCATCAAAAAAGCATTAATGCTTTACCTCGTTTTTGAACATTCTCTTCATCACGAGAATGGGTTGAGTTATTTGACAATGTTGAACCGTCATTCATAACTTTGTTTGATCTCTTTGAACTTAGCTCGTGGGATCTCCAGTCTGCTAGGTAGAGTTACCGCCATGATTACTTGTCCTAGGCCTTAGCCCCATTCCCTTCGATGATCTTTCAACCGCCTCTCTAGATAGGCCTTTTGTAAGTGGATCCGACACGTTATCTCTTAACTTTACGTAGTCAATTGTGATAACACCACTAGAGAGTAGTTGTCTAACGGTATTGTGTCTCCGTCGAATATGACGAGATTTTCCGTTATACATAACGCTCCCTGCCCTACCTATTGCCGCTTGACTATCACAATGTATACATATAGGTGCCAAAGGTTTGGGCCAAAATGGAATATTTTCCAAGAAATTCCGGAGCCATTCAGCTTCCTCACCGGCCTTGTCTAAGGCTATAAACTCAGCCTCCACTGTAGAGCGGTCAATGCACATTTGTTTGGACGATTTCCAAGACATTGCTCATCCACCGACTGTTTAGAATCGGTTGAACCGGTGATCTAATTTGCATCACTATACCCCTCTATTATCGTGGGATACTTATTGTAGTGCAAAGCATAATTTGGAGTATATTTCAAATACTTCAAAACTCGTTCCATTGTCATGAACGTTCAATGCAAACTTCCTTATGTTGTAGACTAATACGTCTCGATTTTTGATTGCATATCAGATTATTGACTACACTTAATGTAGTAATTATAACAACAGCTGGAATGATTGGCATCAGTTGTGGCCACAACCTTTTAATATATAATACATTTCGTAATCATTCTGCCATTTTCAAGCATTTGTATGTTATTCATTCATATGTCTATATGATATGCAAATTATAGCACCTCCATTCATGAAACAAATCCAACTTGCAATGAATTTTGGTCATGTTCATCGGTTAGTTCACCTCATTATAGACCAACGTATTAATATATTCGTTCATGAACGGTCATGTCTATACAGACGTATCTTTCTATGAAAAGTCACAACCTTCAAAGTGACATCATTTCATAAAAGAACTAAACAATATAAATTTTCATTAAAGAAAATGACCTTTCGAGAAAGGCATGTGACCAACTTCCGAATTAGTAGTTTCATCAACTAGTCTTTATTAAGACTAAACAACTGATGATTTTACCAACTACTATATCAATGGAGTTCAAAAGTTATATAATTTAGACATTACGTCTAACATTGACTTTTGTCATGCATAAGCTAAAAGCTCCCACATTTTAAATATTTCATCAACATATCATATATAATCAAATAATGACTATATGATTTGAAGTATTCTTAACGTAAATATATTTGTTTACACTCATTAATTTTTGAAACCATTTGACAATATTATTTAGTCAAATCTCGCATGTCATTGTTTACTAAACAATTGTATCCAAACATTACGACTTTCCCGGTTTCTCGGCCGGAGGAACAGCAGTGCGGCTTGACGAGGCTATCGTCGTTTGCACCAACAGTCGCAGAAGGAATTCCATTCTCGTTTGCCATTTCTTACAGTGAACAACAGAAGAGATCAATTAATGGCAAAACCAAAATAGTAAATAATACTGTAATTAATAAACTGTACGTAATAAAAATAACTGAAGTTTTTAAATACTGTTTTACAGAAAAAACGATGAAGTTTTTATATTCTTCAAATCGTNGACCCGGAAGAAAGTTTGATGCGATTTGGGTCATTGTTGATAGGCTGACCTAAGTCAGCGCATTTTGTTCCTGTTGCAACCACTTATTCATCCGAGAGGTTAGCTGAGATCTACATCAGATAGATTGTTCACCTTCATGGGGTGCCGGTATCTATCATTTCCGGACCGGGGTACGCCGTTTACCTCGCGCTTCTGGAGAGCAGTTCAGCGAGAGTTGGGCACCCAAAGGGTCATCACCTATTTTCTCATTCACTCCATGCTTCCGAGGCCTTGAAAACCTCATTTTCAGTTGCCTCGATTTGCGTTGCACAGTTCCGGGCGCGTTAGCTGGTAAAGCTTAAATATGAATTCTATGTGAAAATGATGAATTTTGGTATTAATATGATTAAAAGTTGACTGTGGTCAACATTTGGGTAAACGGACCCAAGACCCGGTGATTGGACGGTCCCGGAAGGGGTCCGTAGAAAAATATGAGACTCGGGCATATGCCCAGTAGTTGAATTCCGAGGTCCTAGAGCCCGAGAAATGAATTTTTCTGTGAAATTATTTTTCTGAAATTAATATGGAAATTTGAAAAGGAAAATTGATTAGAACGTGTTGGAATCGGGCCCGTATTTTGGTTCCGGCGCCCGGTACAGGTCTTATATGTGGTTTAAGCACTTTCTGTGAAATTTGGTTGAAATCGGACGTCATTTGACGTGTTTCGGACCTAAATATCTAAAAATGAAAATTTATGAAGTTTGATGAAGAAGTGATGATTTTGAGGTTTGATTCCTCGTTTTTGATGTTATTTTGGTGATTTGACCGCACGGTTAAGTTCGTAGGATGTTGTTGAGTTAGTGTGTGTGATTGGTTAGGAGCCCCGAGGGCTCGGGAGTGTTTTCGGAGGTGTTCGGGGTAGTTTTGGACTTAGGATGATAGCAGATTTTCTGCAATTTTTGCACAGGCATTCCCTTCTTCGCGTTCGCGGCCTTCAGCTCGCGTTCGCGATGCTTCCCAGGTCCCCTTCTTCGCGTTCGCGTCACAACTCTCGCGATCGCGTAAGCCAATTCAGGACCCCCATAAATTCCTTCTTCGCGTTCGCATTCCACAGTTCGCGAACGCGTAACTTCACCAGTTTCCTCATCGCGTTCGCGTGGCTCTTCACGCGTTCGCGTATAACAATTCCTGGACCCTCCCAGTCTTTCTCTTCGCGTTCGCATCATGCTCATCGCGAACGCGATGGTCTGTTGAGTCAACCCTTCGCGAACGCGGCCTTGCTTCCGCGAACGCGAAGGGCATTTTTGCCCAGTGATTTTAAAAGCTAAAAACAGAACAGTGACGGAATTTTTCACCCAAAAACACACGAACTCATCTTCTTCACAGCCCATAGGCAATTTCTAGAGCTCTCATTCACCAAAGCTTCTTGGGTAAGTATTATTTAACTTGTTTCCTTCATTTTCCTTCACCATTTATCAAATTCTTAGGCTCAAATCATGTAATCTAGGGTTGAAATTGGGGAAAATAGGTAGAGTTAGGGCTTTTCAATCTTCTTTGATTTAGACCTCGTTTTGGGGTCGAATTTGAAAACAAATTGTATATCCGGGCTCGTGGGGGAATGGGTAATGTGAAATTGGTTCGAACCTCGGGTTTTGACCAAGCAGGCCCGGGGTCGATTTTTGGAATTTTGGGAAGAAAGCTTAGAAAACTATATTTAGGCATTGAGTTTGATTTGTTTAGCTTATATTAATGTTGTAAAGTCGTTATTGCATAGATTTGATTGAGTTGGAGCCGAATTCGACGGGGAAGGCGGTCGTTGTGGATTGATTTAGCTGTGGAAGTTGAGGTAAGTGTTTGGTTTAACCCTAGCTTGAGAGAATAGGAGTTGAGTCTTGTTTGCTAATTGCTAATTGAGTGAGTACGGTGTATAGGCATGGTGACGAGTATCTATACACTGGTGTCTAGCATGACCGTGAGTCCGTATATTGTGTTTATTCATATTTTATTGTGACACTTCCTCGTGTAATTGATGAACTCTATACAATGTGAAGAGTATGAGAAAGGAATTGTGATTTGTGAACCCTTTGGAGCGTTGGCTCGAATGATAAAGTAATTACTGAGTATGAAAAGAAAGAAAGAAGAAGAAATGTGATTATTCCCTTGCCGGGATGTGAAAGTTATTATTGTTGTTCCTTTGCCGGGATGTGAAAGTTATTATTGTTGTTCCCTTGCCGGGATGTGAAAGTTATTATTGTTGTTTCCCTTGCCGGGACTTCTATTACTGTTTCTCTATCCCCTCGCCCCATTGTTTGTGATTGTTGTTTGGGTGAGGACGAGTGATAAAGCACGAAGGGTGATGCCGTGCACGATTGTGATATAAATACTAATGCACGAAGGAACATTCTGTGCCCTGTTTTGATTATTAATGCACGAAGGAACATTCCGTGCCATGATATGAGTGTTTATGCACGAAGGGTAATTCCATGCCATCATTTTGTGAGGTAAAGCACGAAGGGTGATGCCGTGCACTTTATATGATTGTTTGGGTGAGAATGAGAGTAAAAGCACGAAGGATGGTGCCGTGCAACCGTTGATTTCCTACTATCGTTGCTATTGTAGTTGTACTGTTTCATTCCTCAATTATTGATTTTATACCTGAACTGTTACAGCCCCTACAGCATGCTCCCCCTCCCCCTTGACTGGTTAATTTCTGTATACCTTTATATTGCATACATATATATTGAACTGCACAGGTTTATTTGGTAGTCCGGTCTAGCCTCGTCACTACTTCGCCGGGGTTAGGCCAGACACTTACCAGCACATGGGGTCGGTTGTGCTGATGCTACACTCTGTGCATCTTTTTGCACAGATCACAGCGCCGGAGCAACAACTTTTGGACAGCAGTAGTTGATTGGGAGCTGACTTCAGTCCAGGGACATTCGAGGTAGCCTTGTTGACGTCCGCAGGCCCGGAGTCACTTTCTATTTTATTCAGTTTGTTATCATTTGTACCGAAGCAGACAGTTTTATGTTTCATTCAAACCTTGTATTTAGTATTCTCTAGACGTTTGTGAGTTTCTGACTCCAGTTGTTGGGTAGAGTTGTATTGAACTTCCGCATTGCTTTCCATTTATTTATATTTGAGACTTCCGCTTTTATATTAAATGCTTCGTTGTTTTTATTAATGTCGAGGTTTGCTAAAAGAGATAATAAATAGTTGGCTTGCCTAGCTCCTAATAGTAGGCGCCATCACGACTCCCGAAGGTGGGAAATCCGGGTCGTGACACTTTTTATATTTGAATTTTACTTATTACTTGAAGAAAGGATAAAATATTTATTAAAAAAAATCATATAATTATTGAATAAATTTATGTTCATTATTTTTATATTATATTATGCACTCTCATTATTAAATTGTTAATAACTTCTTATTACCCTGTCACTTGGATTAACATTCTTGTTCGCTACTCTCCTTTTAATATAATATAGATATATATTTTTCTTACTCCTAAATTACTTATTATTTTTTAATTTTATTTTACTATTCACAATTCTATAATTTTTGTCTATATTTAAAGTATAAATATCCACTATTATTTTTCTTTCCTATTTTTACATTTTTTTCTACATGATAATTTAATTGGTTTTTCCTATTTAGTATTCTACCTTTAGTCAAATTAATGTCATATTTAAAGCTAAGATGATTTTTACTTCGTTCAAAGTATAAACAACAATGTCATATTCATTTATTTAATTATTTTGTTTGTGTTTTTTGTTAACATAGGCAAAACATATAGAGCAATTAGTAACAAAATCGCATGCTTGACCCAAAAAATTAAAAGTTAAAATTTTCACTAATTTATTACAATTTTTCTTTAACTTAATTTTGAAATTAGTAACTATTATTCTAAATTTATTGATTCCTTTCTTTTCATGTTTTATTAACATGAGAAAAATATTTAGATCAATTAGTAACAAAATTGTGATGACCCAAAAGGTCATCACTTATTTTAGAAATAAATTCTGCATTCTGAGGCCTTAAAAATCTCTTTCAGCATCACCTCGATTTGCGTGCGCGGTCCGGGCGCGTAGCCGGAAAGCCATTATGTGAAAATCTGTGAAAAATGATGAATTTTGACTTTAAAATAAACTTTAGTTGACTTCGGTCAACATTTTGGATAAACGGACCCGGACCCGTGATTTGACGGTCCCGGAGGGTCTGTAGGAAAATATGGGACTTGGGCGTATGCCCGGAATCTATCAAATTCCGAGGTCCCAAGCCCGAGAAATGAATTTTTAAAGAAAATTATTTTCTGGAATTATTTATGAGCTTTGAAAATGAAATGAGTTTAAAATTTTATGGTATCGGGCCAGTATTCTGGTTCCGGAGCCCGGTACAGGTCTTATGTGTGAATTATGATGAGACTGTGAAAATTGGTAAGAAACGGAAGCAGTTTGAGGTGATTCGGACCCGTAGTTGTGAAAATTGATACTTTGGAAGTTTTGAGACTTTTCTTAGATTTCCGTGCTAAATTCGTTGTTTGAGAGGTTATTTTGGCTATTTGATCGCACGAATAAGTTCATAAGATGATTTTGAGTTAGTATGCATGTTTGGTTTGGAGCCCCGAGGGTTCGGGTGAGTTTCGGGTAGGTTCCGGGGTGTTTAAACTTAGGAAAACACTGTTGTTGCATCAGTCCTGGTGTAACCGCACTTGCGAGTCGAGCACCGCAGGTGCGAGCTCGCAGGTGCGCATAGTGGGTCGCATGTGACGACCCGACCCGTCGTCTCATGTGTCACTGCTTCGTTTCCCTCATTTTATGCTTCTTCATGTTTCGTTATCGGTATGTGGTGTGTTGGAGTTGATTTGGACTGATTTTGATAAGAAATGAGACACTTAGTCTCTTTAAGGAAGACTTAAGTTGGAAAAGTCAACCGGACGTTGACTTATGAGCGAGAAGGTTCAGATGTGATTTCCGGTGATTTGGTTAGCTTCGGGGGATGATTTGTGACTTAGGAGCGTGGTCGGAAGCGATTTTGGAGGTCCGGTGTAGAATTAGGCTTGAATTGGCGAAGTTAGTATTTTGGCGAAATCCGGTTGATAGGTGAGATTTTGATCCGAGGGTCGGAATGGAATTTCGAGAGTTGCTGTAGCTCCGTTAGGTGATTTTGGATATGTGTGTAAAATTTCAGGTCATTCGGACATCGTTTGGTCGGGTTTTTGATCGAATGCGTAATTCGGAAGTTTTTAAGAAACTTAGGCTTGAATCCGTTGTGATTTGATGGTTTTAGCGTTGTTTGAAGTGTTTTGAGGATTGGAACAAGTTTGAATAAGGTATTAGGATGTGTTGGTATTTTTGGTTGAGGTCCCGGGGGTCTCGGGGTGAATTCGGGTGGTTAAACGGAAGGTTTTTGGAGTTAATTGCAGGTTCAACCTTGCTGGTATCTGTTGGTTTCGCACCTGCGATTATGGGACCGCAGGTGCGGTCTCGCTGAAGCGATTGGAAGATGCGCAGAAGCGGAAGTCTTGGCCCTCGCAGGAGCGGAATTTGGAACCCTGGTCAGGTTCCGCAGAAGCGGAACATTGGATCGCTTAAGCGGTCCCGCAGATGCGATTGGGGACCGCAGAAACGGAAGGTTGCCTTAAGTGAAAGGTCCGCAAAAGCGGACGTTGACCGCATAAGCGGTACTGGATCCGCAGAAGCGAAATGCCTGGCAGTTAAGTGAAATTAATCATCTTCGCGAATTTTTGAAAGAACAACATTTTGGACTTCGGACTAAGGAGATTTTGGGCGATTTTTGAAGAGGGTTTCGAGGGCTATCATCAGGTATGGATTCTTGGGCTTAGATTATGTTATTATTGTGTATAAACATGAATTAACACTGAAAACCCAAGGAATTAAAGGGTAAAAATGGGGTAAGTTAGGGTTTGAGAATTTTGATGTAAAACTGGAATTTGGAGGGTCAAACGAACTCCGATTTTGGTGAACTTTATATGTATGGACTCGTGGCGAGACGAGGAATCCGGTGATGTAAAGTTCATAATTTTTCGAGAAGCGGGCCCGGGGCTCGGGTTTTGCTAGTTCGAGATTTCTGCTATTTCTTGGTTGTTTTCGATTGGGTATTGTTCCCTTGGCATATTGTAATGTATTCGCTCTGATTTTGGTTAGATTCGACGCGCGTGGAGGCCGGTTTGAGGGGCAAAGGCGTCGAGAGCTATAGATTTCACCGGTTCAAGGTGAGTAATACTTGTAAATGATATCCTGAGGGTTTGAAACCCCGGATTTGTACATCATTGTGCTGTATTGTGGTGACTTGCACGCCAGGTATGAGCGTGGGGTAGAGCACCGTTGGGGACTGCGACTTGGTCCGTCCCGGTTGTTGATTTTACTGCGTAATTGACTGAAACCTACTTGATGCTATTGTGATTTGGGTTGATTGCCATGTTTTGGGCTTCGTGCCGATTATTTGAATCCTTTAGGGATTATTATCACTGTTTTCATGATACTTAGCATATTAAATGATTTTAGTCCTGAGTTAAACCCTGTTTTGAAATGTGCAGTCTTAAATTGCATTTTCTGATGTTTTGAGTTAAAAGCTATTACTTGACATTGCCCGAGTGGCTCATTTGCATGTTCTGGACTGAGGATGGATCGTGCTGCACGCCGCAGCGATACTATGATGATATTGCGCTTGGGCTGTAGGAGCCCCTCCGGAGTCTGAACCCCCACAGTGATCGCGGGTACCCAAATGGATCGGGCTACGCGCCGCAGCAGTCATATGCATTGCATTGCATTCATGCATCGGTTCCTGTTTGTACTACGTGTCATGACATTCAGCACTCTCATTTCATTGACATTCTTGCTACTTCTTGCACTGTTTACCAGACGCCCTGGTGTTAATTGTTAGTGGAGTGTTGTGCCCGAGGGGCTGACTTATGTGCGGACTTGCATTATCTGAATACGCATTCATTTGCTTGACTGTTATAAAAGGATATTTCCAAAAGAGGTTTCTAAACTAAGCCAGATATTTTCTGAAGGATTTTTCACGGTCTTACTGTTTTCTAAAAAGGGTTGTACTGTCCTATATAGCATGATGGAGTGCTCTTACGTGATTTCTTGCCTCTCAGTTATTATTTACTCTTTTTACCACTGAGTTGGAAGTACTCACTTTACTCCCTGCACCTCGCGTGCAGTTGCAGGTATTGTTCACCCGGTAGCGGGTTATTAGCGGATTGAAGGTATTGTTATTGTAGCTGAGCAAGGTGACCGCCAGCGTTCGCGACACCGGATGTTGTCTTTGGTTTTTCCAGAAATTCATTTTTGTATAATATTGGCCCTGTAGTTAAATCAGGTTCCTTTAGATGCTCGTGACTTGTGACACCCCGGTCAGGTAGTAATTAACAGTTTCTAATGCCATTAAGTTGTATCTTCTATTCATTTATGTTTAATAATTGTAAGTGAAGGGATTTGGGTTAGTTGGCTGGCCTTGTCTTCACGAGAGGCGCCATCACGACCTGGTACCGGGATTGGGGTCGTGACAACGCAGGTGCGGTCCAGTCTCTCGCAGATGCGAACAAGCTTCCGCAGAAGCGGTTTCGCAGGAGCGGGTCCCTTCTCGCAGATGCGGCCCCAGCGGGCCTAGTCCTTTCCGCAGAAGCGATCACTTTTCTGCACGTGCGGTCACGTAGGTGCGACCAGGCACCGCAGGTGCGGAAGTCGGGCAGTGGAGTCTTTTAAAACATAACTTCAGCGATTTCTCTTTCAAATTTTCATAAAAATAGAAGACCTAGGGCGATTTTCTCAAGAGATTTTCTTCCCAAATCACAAGTAAGTGTTCATTAACTGATTTCTTTCAACTCTCTAATGTTTTTCATCAACTTTTATCAATAATCCTAGGGTTTTAATGGTAGAAAATTGGGGATTTGGGTAGAGTTAGGGCTTTTTGATTAATTGGGATTTAGACCTCGTTTCGGGGTCGAATTTCGAAACTTATTGCATATTTGGGCTCGTGGGTGAATGGGTAAACGGGTTTTGGTCCGAACTTTGAGTTTCGACCAAGCGGGCCCGGGGTCGATTTTTGACTTTTTGGGGAAAATGATGGAAAATCTATAATTTAGCCTTGGGATTGGATTATTTAGCATTTATTGATGTTGTTATATTAATCTGAATTAGATACAAGTAATTCGGAGGCGAATTCTAAAGGAAAAGCGGTGTTTGAGGCTTGAGTTGGCCGTGGAAGTTTGAGGTAAGTGTTTGGTCTAACCATAGCTTGAGGGATTAGGAGTTGTGTCCTATTTGCTACGTGTTACTTGTCGAGTACGATGTATAGGCATGGTGACGAGTATCTATACGTCGGTGTCAAGCAGGACCGTGGGTCTTAAATTGAAATTATTGTGTTTTTGATAAATACTACGAATGCCTAAGTTGTTGATTTTCTGTGTTGAGCAAGGTTTATGATTATTCTCGTGGAGATTATTTATAATTGAGTATTGGTGCTAGTTGAGGTAGTTAGATGTTGGAACAAGTTTGGTTATAGCTGATTTTCCCTTGCCGGGACGTATTTACTTATACTGTCGATTCCCTTGACGGGATAGTGTTATTTCCTTATTGGTCCCTTGTCGGGGCCCTTGTTGTGATTGGTGTTGAAATATATATGTGGATCGGGTTGCGCGCCGCAACAATATTATAATTGATTCGGGTTGCACGCCGCAATAATGATATAAATGGGTCGGGTTGCACGCCGCAACAATGATATAAATGGGTCGGGTTGCACGCCGCAACATCTATATAATTGGGTCGGGTTGCATGCCGCAACAACGATAAATGATATGGATCGGGTTGCATGCCGCAATAGCGATAAATGATATGGATCGGGTTGTACGCCGCTACAGTGATATTATATTTTGGGATCGGGTTGCGCGCCGCAACAATTGATAATAAAAAGTGTTTATGGATTGATAACGAATTCCTTACTGTTTTGCGGTAAATTCTAAATTGTCCTTATGCCTTTCTCTTAAGTTACTGTTGGTATTGATATTCCCCACTGCATGTACCCCCTCCCATCCTTATTTGTTTATTCTGTTTTATTTTTCGCTGAATAGTATATAACTGCACAGGTTTATTTGGTAGTCTGGTCCTAGCCTCGTCACTACTTCGCCGGGGTTAGGTGTTACGACCCTAATTCACCAATTGTGAACACGTCATGACGGCAACTAGTCTTCACGACTAGGTAAGCCTAACACATTGCGGAAGTAACAACATTTGCGAAAATTTATATTCGAAGCTATATAACATGAGTAATGTATACAGTTGCCGCCTGGCACATACACTTTAATACAAAATACTGAAATAACCTCCAAGACCCGGAAACCCACGGGCAACACAGGCTATAAGAAATCTTACACTGCTCTAGTCACCAGAATAGTCTAATACAAATAGGGATCGAAATAACATCTAACAACTATGGATAAAATGAGAAGGAGACTTTGCGGATCTGCGGACGTAGCAGATGTATACCTCAAGTCCCCAATACGCTCCCTGACAGCTACTGGCGGTACGCCTGCTCAGAAGCACCTGGATCTGCACATGAAAAAAACATGCGCAGAAGAGGCGTGAGTACACCACAGCGGTACTCAGTAAGTGCCAAGCCTAACCTCGGTTGGGTAGTGACGAGGAATAGGTCAGGGCCCTACTGAGACAGAAACAATAAAATAGCAAGATATTAACAGTATCGAAGTCTGAAGAAAACTAATGAACACAGCGATGTGATAAGACAGATCAATGAAATATAGAACTGCAAGACAAAACAGAAACACAGAGTAAATACAGCAAAATTACAAGAATACCGACGGGGGTCTCCCAGGATACCGTCCTGTAGCCCTTTTTCAACTGTCCAATGGAACTTCCGGGATACCGTCCCGTAGTCCAAATCTCATATCGATATCAAAAGACCTCCCGGGATACCGTCCCGTAATCCAATCATCAGTGTGCAGGGGGATCTCCCGGGATACCGTCCCGTAGTCCCAAAATAAAAGTGCAGGGGGAATCTCCCGGGATACCGTCCCGTAGTCCCAAAATAAAAGTACAGGGGGATCTCCCGGGAATCAAACCCGTAGTCCCAAAGTAAACAATCAAGGGGGAACTCCCGGAATCCGCATCCTTAGTCCCAATATAAATGCGCAACCAACATCAACGAATTATTCAGAAATTTAAGTACAACAATACAAGGCATCAAATAATACTGGCCTAACATGCTCCACGTAATCACAGTTAAGATAATTTAAACAAATAGGCAGCTTGGATCAATTAAACATGCTCTTCTACGCTAGCACAGGCTATAAAAGCAAGT
>NW_017671822.1:5988-15692 GCF_001879085.1 Nicotiana attenuata | reverse complement strand
GCAGAATAATAATCCTCGTCCTCTCCCGAGTCTAACCATATAAAATTTGTCAAAATCGGACTCCGTTTGGTCCCTCAAATCCTCACTTAAAACTCTCCAAAACTCAAACCCTAACTCCCTCAATTTCAGTTTGAAATCATCAAACAAATCCCAAAAACGAAGATGAATTCATAAATTATAATTAAAATCGAGTAGAGAACACTTACCCCAATCCATATGGTGAAAATCGCCTCCAAAATCGCCCAAATCCAAGCTCCCCAACTCAAAATATGACCGAATGAACAAACCCTAGTTTTGTATATTTTTCTACCAGCTATTCTGCCTCGTTTCTCGTGCCAAACGATCCCGAAACTCGTATTTTATGCCTCCAATGGATTCCTTGTGAAATTCTAGTCAAGTTAGGCTTTTGAATCACTCGATTTGACCTTGTAACGAAGGAGATATGTAGGTTTTAATATTTGCAAATAGTGCAGATTTTTAAATACGCTGCTAGTGGCAATTTCGTAATTAATCTGAAAAATCTGGCAACCTAAATTTTTAGTAAAATGACCATAAAATCCTCATACAATGTCCAAATTCGACGATTCTTTTTACTATGGGTCCGTAATTACGATACAGATCTAATGCTTCAATCAAAAAAAGAAATCGGAGCTCATTTGTTCAATATGATATCATTTATGCTTGAAGAAACAGCGTCACAACATAAGAAAAACGAGCGCAACACAACCCAAACCTATCTGAAACTCACCCGAGGCCCTCGAGACCTCAACCAATAATTCCAACAAGTCATATACCACTACCCAAACTTAGTCGAACCTCCGGACCACCCAAAACAACACCAAAACACCAAATCAACCTCGAATTCAAGCCTAAGACTTTTAAACTTCCAACTTTTGCCAATTCAAGCCTAATTCTACCACGGACCTCCAAATTATATTCCGGACATACTCCTAAGTCTAAAACCAACCAACGAAGCTAATCGAATCATAAAAATCCAAATCCAAATTCGTTTACTCATAAGTCAACTTCCGGTTGATTTTTCTAACTTAGCTTTCTAACTAAGAGACTAAATGTTCATTTCACTCTAAAACTACTCCGAGCCCAAACCTACCAACTCGATACAACTCAACACAGCTGAACAACACATAAATAAGCATAGATGGGGGGGGGAAATGGGGCTATAACTCTCAGAACGAACGATCGGGTCGTTACGCTTGTATTATATTTTACGGTCAATATTAAAGAATCTATACATGTAACATTGTGATCTGTCTTGTTTGAGCAGATTAAATTATATTATTTTAAAAAAATTCTTACTACCACTTTATTATTCATCTCAAATTCAAATATCCTCATCCTTCTACATTTTTAGATATAATTTTTCTCTCTTTATTGTTCCTTGCTAATAGTTTTTGCATTATTTATTACTTAATATTGTGATACTATAGTGTGATCTTTTTATTAATCTTGTTTATTACCCTTTTAGTAATTATCAATAAATAAATAAAAAAATTATTCTTGAAATTTAATGTATTCTTACTCTATTATCCACTTACTCGATCTCTTTCATCATTTAAATGTATTAATAATATTTTTGACTACTATTTAATAATTTAATTTATTTATAATAAATTTTAAAAATATAAGTATCCTCGCACTATCTCTATTTTCCTCTTTATACATAATTTCTTTATCGATACTCAAAATAAACAGAATTTCAATTTTTTATTCACTTAAAAATTCAAACTGAAGTATGGTACTTTTCTTATATTTGATAGTTCTCTATCGGGAACATACATATCATATTTTATTTTAAAATATAACTTTGAATTAGTCTAAAAATTAATATATAAGTTCTTTTATAATGTTTCAAATCTATTGAATTTTCTTATAATTATTTTTTGTATTACGTGCATTTATTTTGTAATCTATTGATACAAATTTGGCTTTTAAGAACTTTCTAATCTCAAATTCAAATAGTCTTTCCCTTTCATTTCTAATAGTAAATTTTTAATAATTTAACGTAATTTTGCTATTTTTTTAATCTAATATATAGTCTTATTACGTTATGTGACTTTTCATTAACTTATAACTTTATTTAATATCATTATCAACTACTGTTCTTTAATATAATATAGATAAATATATAATTTTCTTAATCATAACATAAATATATGTTTTGTTTTAAAAATATTGCTTGAAAGTTTTAAATTATTTAATTTTTAATAATATTTTTAAGCATTGTATATTTACTTTATTTTATTCTCTAAACGTATGATTATAAATATCCTCGCATTATCTCTAATTTATTTTTATTATTCAATATTTTTACTTTTTAATTTTTCTATTAGACTTGAGTTGCATGGACTTGTATATTATGACTTTTCTTATCACAATATAAAAAACTTTCTCAAAATTTAAATTAGTTTTTACCCTTTTCTCTATGATAAAAATTCTGAATTTTTATTTTTTTCTCTATTTATTATTTATTTTTCATAATATATTATTAAATTCCTAATATTATGTGACGACCTAAAAGGTCATCCCTTGTTTCCTTACTCATTCCGTGCTTCCGAGGCCTTGAAAACCTCATTTAGGGTTGCCTCGTTTTCGTGCGCGGTCCCGGCGCGTAGCTGGAAAGCCTAAATATGAATTCTGTGAGAAAAATGCTAAATTTTGATATTAAATTGAATAAATTTAACTTCGGTCTACAGTTTGGGTAAACGGACCCGGACCCGTGATTTGACGGTCCCAGAGGGTCCGTAGGAAAATATGGGACTTGGGCGTATGCCCGGAATCGAATTCCGAGGTCCCAAGCCCGAGAAATGAATTTTTGTGTGAAATTATTTTCTGGAATTAATTAAGGAAATTGGAAATGAAATTTGATAAGAAGACTATGGTATCGGGCCCGTATTTTGGTTCCGGCACCCGATACAAGTCTTATATATGATTTAAGCACTTTCTGTAAAATTTGGTTTAAAACGGACGTCGTTTGACGCGTTCCGGACTTGAAATGGATAATTTGATGTTTTATGAAATTTGGAAGAAATCATGGGTTTTGAGGCCTAATTTGATGTTCATGATGTTATTTTGGAGATTTGATCGCACGGATAAGTCCGTAGGATGGTTTTGAGGTGGTGTGTATGTTTGGTTTGGAGCCCCGAGGGCTCGGGTGAGTTTTAAGTAGGTTCCGGGATGCCTTAGACTTAAAATATCAGTTGTTGCAGGTTCAGGAAATATTGCAGGCCTCTGAACCCTCTAGCGCGGTCCGCGAGAAATCGCGTGCGGCCGCGGAGGGGCCAGGGCGGCCGCGGTCGCCTTTGCGCGGTCCGCGGTGGGTGCTGTGCGGCCGTGGTCGGCTTTGCGCGGTCCGCGCAGGGCTAAGATTCGTAGTTCTTCAGGTAGGCCAGGCCAGCGTGGCCGCGGTCCCTTTTTGCGCGGTCCGCGCTGAGACTTCAGAGGGGTATATATAGACGGAAATTTCAGTTATTTTTCACTTTTCAAAAACCCAAAACATAAGAGGCGATTTATCAAATAATTCTTCTTCTTCAAAACGATTGGTAAGCGATTTGTAACTCATTTTCTTCACTCCTTAACATCTTTTAACATAATTTCAACTTCAAAACAAAGATTTTAATGGGGAATTTTGGGTAGAACCTAGGTTTTTTCTGAAATTGGGGATTTGGACCTCAATTTGAGGTCCATTTTAAAATAATTTATATGTTTGAGTTCGTGGGGGAATGGGTAAACGGGTTTTGGTTCGAACCTCGGGTTTTGACCATGTGGGCCCGGGGGCATTTTTGACCTTTTTGGGGAAAAATGATGAAAAAACTATAATTAGGTATTGGGTTCGTGTTGTTTAGCATTTATTGATGTATTGAAGTCATTATTGTATAGATACGATTGACTTGGAGCCGAATTCGAGGGGAAAGGTGGTTATTGAGGATTGAATTGGCCGTGGAAGTTTGAGGTAAGTGTTCGGTCTAACCTTAGCTTGAGGGATTAGGAGTTGAGTCTTATTTGCTATTTGTTTTGTGTCGAGTACGATGTATAGGCATGGTGACGAGTATCTATACGTTGGTGTCGAGCATGACCGTGGGTCTTAAATTGATAATTCTTGTATTCTTAATGGATTCTATGTAAGCTTGATTGATGATTCTCGATACTGAGCAAGGATTTAGTTTATTTCCGTGGATTTTAGTTATGACGGAGTATTGGTATTAATTGGGTCAAGTGAAAGTGCATAAGATTAGTTATAGCTGACTCCCCCTTGCCGGGACATTTGATTTGATATTTTGTTCCCTTGCCGGGAAGTTACTATATTATTGTTCCCTTGCCAGAAAGTCATTATATTGTTGTTCCCTTGCCGGGAAGATATTATATTGTTGTTCCCTTGCCGGAAAGTTATTATATTGTTGCCTCTAGCCGGGATTATTTTGTTATGTTGTGTTGGATTGAAATGGGAGCGGGTGGTACGCCTACCACAAGATTGATGAAATGGGAGCGGGTGGTACGCCTACCACAAGATTGATGAAATGGGAGCGGGTGGTACACCTACCACAAGATTGATGAAATGGGAGCGGGTGGTACGCCTACCACAAGATTGATGAAATGGGAGCGGGTGGTACGCCTACCACGAGTTGATGAAATGGGATCGGGTTGCACGCCTGCAACAAGATGAGCTGAACATGAAAATTTGTCTTTATTTCTTATTTCCGTGTTGGAAGCTAGACTGTAGATTTCTCCTCTATTATTCCTGATATTCTATTTATATCTGCTACCCCCGAAGCATGTTCCCTCTCCCAGTTTTAATTGTTTATTCCTGTTTGACTCTTCGTTGTATTGTATATATATATATCTGCACAGGTTTATCTGGAGTCTGGTCCTAGCCTCGTCACTACCTCTTCGGGGTTAGGCCAGGCACTTACCAGCACATGGGGTCGGTTGTGCTGATGCTACACTCTGTGCTCTCTTGCACAGATCCAGGTGTCGGAGCAGCTTACGGTGCGCAGCAGTAGGCCAGGGAGCAGTCCTTCAGTCCACGAGATCCCGAGGTAGTCCTGCAGGCGTCCGCAGGCCCGACATCTCTTTTATCCCCTTTCTGCCCTGTTTCCCTTGTACCGAGACAGAGTTCTATGATTTTGTTTCAGACTTTGTATTTAGCATTCTTAGATGGTCCGTGAAATATTGTGACACTAGGTGCTGGGTAGAGGCTTGTATCGATGCTTAGACGTTGTTGCTATATTCTCAGTTCAGACTTCCGCTATCTTTTATTAATTGCAGTATTTTAAATTGCTTATGCATCTATAATTTAGATTGTTCAATCATGGGTAAAATGAGTTAGGATGATGTTTGCGATTGTTCTTGGCTTGCCTAGCTTCCACGAGTAGGGCACCATCACGACTCCCGAGGGTAGGGATTCCGGGTCGTGACAAGTTGGTATCAGAGCTCTAGGTTGCATAGGTCTCACAACTCACAGAAAAGCTTAGTAGAGTCTGAGGGATCGGTATGGAGACGTGTGTATTTATCCCCCAGAGGCTACCGAGTTAGGAAAAGTTTCACATTTGTTCTTTCTTGTCATGCGGTTTGGTTTCTCAATGCTAATTGAATTTCTACTCTGTTCTTTCGCAGATGGAGAGAACACGCACTTTCTCATCTTCTGATCAGCAGTCCGAGCCCTAGGCAGCTCCCACCAGGGGCAGGGGGCGAGGCCGAGGCCGCGCCAGAGGTCGAGGTAGGGGCAGAGCACAGCCCCGAGCGGCAACACCAGTGGCGGAGCCTCAGGTTGACTTTGACGAGGAGGTTCCGGCCCCAGCCCCAGCCCCAGCGGTTCCGGTGGGCCCAGCTCAGGTCATAGAGGGGTTCATTGCCACCCCAGTTCTTCAGGACGCTCTTGTCAGATTGGTGGGTCTTATGGAGAGTGTCACTCGAGCAGGTTTGCTTCCTGTAGCACCAGCCGTCTCTTAGGCTGGAGGAGGGGCCCAGACTCCTGCTACTCGCACTCCAGAGCAGGTAGCTCCCTAGACTCAGACTCCAGCAGTTCAGCCGGTTGGAGCAGCTCAGCCGGGCATGGTAGCCCAGGCCGGTGATGGAGCACCTATGTCTGCCGATGCTTTGTGGAGATTGGATAGGTTTACCAAGCTCTTCACTACTACATTCAACGGTGCATCTACCGAGGATCCCCAGGATTATCTGGATAGTTGCCACGAGGTTCTTCGGAACATGGGTATTGTTGAGACAAATGGGGTTGATTTCGCTTGTCGGGATCCGCCAAGACTTGGTGGAGGGATTATTGTTTAGCTAGGCCAGCAGGATCTCCAGCCTTGACATGGGAGCAGTTTACACAGCTATTTCTGGAGAAATTTCTCCCCGTTACTCAGCGAGAGGCCTATCGGAGGCAGTTCGAGCGTCTCCATCAGGGATCCATGACAGTCACCTAGTACGAGACCAGGTTTATTGATTTTGCTTGCCATGCTCTTGTTATACTTCCCACTGAGAGGGAGAGAGTGAGACGGTTTATTGATGGACTCATTCAGCCTATTCGTCTCCAGATGGCTAGAGAGGCTGGGAGCGAGATATCCTTTCAGGAGGCGGCCAATGTGGCCCGGAGGATTGAGATGGTATTGTCACAGGGGGGTAGTCATAGGGCAGATAAGAGACCCCGTCAGTCAGGCCGATTCAGTGGTGCCTCATCTGGAGGCAGAGATTCGTATGATAGGGGTCATCCTCCTAGGCCCTTCCAGTCAGCGCTCCACGTCTCCCATGGTACTTCAGGTGGTCGAGGTTCTCAGCCGCATTATTCCGATCAGCAGCTTCACAGTGCACCATCAGCACCTATCGGTGCACCGCCGCTTCAGAGTTTCCAGGGCCGTCCGCCGAGGGCTTGTTTTACTTGTGGCGACACGAGGCACATTGCTAGGTATTGCCCTCGAGCTTCGATCAGTTCTCCGCAGCAGCAGGGACCCCGTCCTATGATTCAGGCACAAGATGTTCCACAGACCGCCCGGCCAGCCAGAGGCGGGGGTAGAGGTGCTAGAGGTGGAGGTAGAGGTCCTAGAGGTGGAGCTCAGGCCGCTAGATGTGGAGGCCAGCTAGCAGCAGGCCGTCCCAGAGAGGCAGTTCAGGTTGGTGGGGCCCAGCCCCGATGTTATGCTCTTCCAGCCAGGCCAGAGGCCGAGTCTTCAGATGCAGTCATTACAGGTACTATTCTGGTTTGTGATAGAGATGCTTCAGTGCTATTTGATCCAGGGTCTATGTATTCGTATGTGTCCTCTTATTTTGCACCGTATCTGGTCACGCCTAGTGATCCATTGAGTATTCCTGTTTATGTATCTACACCGGTGGGTGATTCTATTGTGGTCGAGGTGATTGGAGGTCTTGAGACCCGTGTTGACTTGTTGCTTTTAGATATGGTCGACTTCAATGCTATATTTGGGATGGACTGGTTATCCCCGTATCATGCTATCTTGGACTGCCATGCCAAGACCGTGAGCTTAGCTTTACCAGATTTGCCCCGTTTAGAGTGGAGAGGGACCCAGGTCACTCTACCCGTAGTGTTATTTCGTACGTGAAGGCTCGGCGTATGGTCTAGAAGGGGTGTTTGGCCTATTTAGTCTATGTTCGGGATTCCAGTGCTGAGGTTCCTTCTATTGATTCTGTGCCCGTTGTTTGTGGGTTCCCTGATGTTTTTTCTTCAGACCTGCCGGGTATGACACCCGACAGGGATATTAATTTCTGCATTGATCTGGTACCGGGCACTCAGCCCATTTCTATCCCCCCATATCGTATGGCCCCGCCGGAGTTGAAAGAGTTAAAAGAACAGTTGCAGGATTTGCTTGAGAAGGGTTTCATTAGACCCAATGTGTCTCCTTGGGGTGCGCCGGTGTTATTTGTCAAGAAGAAGGATGGGTCAATGAGGATGTGTATTAATTACCGGCAATTGAACAAGGTAACGGTCAATAATAAGTATCCACTGCCGAGGATTGATGATTTGTTCGACCAACTTCAGGGTGCCAGGGTATTTTCCAAGATTGACTTGAGATCTAGCTACCATTAGTTGAGGATTAGGGCATCCGATGTTCCTAAGACAGCTTTCCGCACTCGGTACGGGCATTATGAGTTCTTGGTTATATCATTCGGGTTGACAAATGCCCCAGCAACTCTCATGTACTTGATGAACCGAGTGTTCAGGCCTTATTTGGACTCATTCATGATAGTTTTCATTGATGATATATTGATATATTCCCGCAACCAGGAGGAGCACGAGCAGCACCTTAGAGTGGTTCTTCAGACTCTGAGGGATAATTAGTTATATGCCAAGTTCTCCAAGTGTGAGTTCTGGCTGAGTTCAGTTGCATTTCTGGGTCACGTCGTATCACCAGAGGGTATTCAGGTGGACCCAAAGAAGATAGAGGCAGTCAAGAACTGGCCTAGACCAGCATCAGCTACAGAGATCCGGAGTTTCTTGGGGTTGGCAGGCTACTATCGACGGTTCGTGGAGGGGTTTTCATCTATTGCAGCCCTGATGACCAGATTGACCCAGAAGGGTGCCCAGTTCAGATGGTCGGATGAGTGTGAGGCGAGCTTTCAGAAGCTCAAGACAGCTCTAACTACGGCACCGGTGTTGGTTTTGCCCACAGGTTCAGGGCCTTATACAGTCTATTGTGATGCTTCCCGTGTTGGGCTTGGAGCAGTGTTGATGCTGGATGGCAAGGTCATTGCCTATGCTTCGAGGCAGTTGAAGATTCATGAGAAGAACTATCTGGTCCATGATTTGGAGTTGGCAGCCATAGTTCACGCATTGAAGATTTGGAGGCATTATCTATATGGCGGCATGTGAGGTGTTCACGGATCACAAGAGTCTTCAGTACTTGTTCAAGCAAAAGGAATTGAAATTGAGGCAGAGGAGGTGATTGTAGTTGTTGAAGGATTATGATATCACCATTCTATATCATCCGGGGAAGGTCAATGTGGTGGCCGATGCATTGAGTAGGAAGTCAGCCAGTATGGGCAGTCTAGCTTATATTCCGGTCGGTGAAAGCTCTCCAGAATGGCCTAAAGTGAGGTGGAAATCTGTAACAATGATCAATTGTAGTCTGCCAAAGCAACAGTTCATAATGTGGATGGCAATGCATAGAAGACTGGCAACAGTGGATAGATTGATGAAATGGGGAATTCAGGTTCAACAGGGATGTGTCCTGTGTGAAAAAGATGCGACTGAGACTCATGAACACTTATTCTTTGAGTGTTCATACTCAAAGAAACTATGGAAAAGTATGTTAACATGGTTGGGGTATCACAGAAGAATTCAAGACTGGGAAGAAGAAGTAAATTGGCTAATCAAGAATGTCAGCAATAGAAACCCAAAGAGAGCTTTACTAGGAGTTGTGTTTGTTGCTGTGATGTACAACATATGGATGGAAAGAAACAATAGAAGATTTCAACAATGAAAGAAGGCAGTACAAGACAGAGCAAAAGATATTGCTGTCCAAATTCATGTAACTGGACAAATGAAGCCAAAATGGAAGCCATTACTGGAACGGTTAAACAACTATCCTAGCTGTGTATAGGATAGTATATATGTTTGTAATAAGAATAGCAACAGAAGAGTTGTATAGGTTTTGTTTATAATTTGTTTTTATTTTGAGATTTGCTCAAGAGTCGATAGAGAGCAGATGGTGTAACTTTGAAACAAAGGTTGGAAT
>NW_017671822.1:0-4590 GCF_001879085.1 Nicotiana attenuata | reverse complement strand
AAATCGAGGCAAGTAAAAATGAGGTTTTCAAAGCCTCGGAAGCACGGAAAAGAGAGAAATCCGGTGATGACCCTTTGGGTCGTCACAATAAGTATCCTAACACTATCTCTATTTTTATACATTCTCTTCCCTACTATAAATTTTAATTAGTTTTTACATTAATTTTTTACTATAACCAAAATAATATCATATTTTATTTTAAATTATAAAGTTGGTGTAGGCTAAAATATTAATACATAAGTTATATTTGATAATTATGTTCCAAATGTATTGAGTTCTGTTATAGTTATTTTTGATTTAGATGTAGTTAAGTTTTTTTTAGCTTTAAGATATAAATTTAATTTTTAATTTTCATTAATAAAATTACCTATATTAGAAAGTTATTTTATATTCTTAAATTTATTTTAATATTAGAAAAATAATTTCTTAATTGTTTGAACATATTATATGTATGTAGTAATATGTTTACTATCATTTTATTTCTTTTCGTAATAATCTCCAAAATAAAATTATGAAATAAAAAAAATCTCATCTCAAATTCAAATAATTCTTATCATTTATTTTCTAAATTGGAACGCAATTTCAAAAATTACGCTATGCTTTCAAACTTATACTAACTGCACTCAATGATATTAATCATAGAAAAATATTTTCTTAGTTGTTTGAACACATTATATCTAAATGTTGTAGTAATATTTTCACTATCAGCTTATTTCTTATGTAAATTTTCTTTCTTTTTAGATTTAATACAAATTTAATTTTTAATTTTCATTAGTATAATTACCTATATTAGAAATTTATTTTGTATTTTAGTTATTTTTTCATAAATAAGACTTCAATTTCGTGATAGTATCCATAGTTTGAGCATTCTAATCATAGTTTTAGCAACTTTTTAATTTTAAATTCAATTATTTCTAATAGTAAATTTTTAATAATTTAACATAATTTTGCTAATTTTTTAAGTATTGTATATTTAATTGTAACAACTTTCTAATTTCAAATTTAATTAGCCTTTCCCTTTCTAATTTTAAGTTTGTATATTTAATTTATTTTATTTTCTAAACTTATGATTTATATCACATTATCTCTAGTTTATTTCTATCATTCAATATTTTTAGTTTTTGATTTTATCTATTAGACTTGAGTTACGTGGACCTATTCATATTATGACTTTTGTTATCATAATATAAAAAACTTTCTCATCTCAAATTCAAATAAGTTTTACCGTTTCTTCTATGATAAAAAATCTAAAAAAATTCTCTATTTATTTTTTATTTTTTATTTTTATATTATATTATTCAATACTTAATATTGTTACATTGTCATGTGGATTTTTATTTGCTTGTCTGAATTTAATATCTATTTATACCACACTGTTTCTAATATAACATAGATAAAAATTTAATAACTTTCTCAAATTCAAATAAGTTTTATTATTCTATTTTCTAAATTTGACTGCATTTTCAAAAAATTATGTTATGCTTTAAACATAAACTAACTACACTCAATTCAAATATTGTCACGACCCAAACCCCGCTCCGATCGTGATGGCGCCTCTCGTGAAGACAAGGCCAGCCAACCAACCCTATTTGCCTTTTCCAAAAAAAATGATAAACATGAATAAACAATATTAAAGATGATTTAATGACATTACTTAGCGGAAGTACAACCAAACACAGCCCAAACCGGGGTGTCACAAGTCACGAGCATCTAAAAGAGTCTAAATACATCTACAAGGCCAGTAATATACATAATGGAATTTAGAATCAAAAGGAAGAAATCCGGTGCCGCGGACGCTGGCGGTCACCTTGCTCAGCTACGATAGCAAATCTTCAATCAACTCAAAACCCGCTACCGGCTGAACAAATACCTGCATCTGCACACGAGGTGCAGGGAGCAAAGTGAGTACTCCAATTCAGTGAGTAATAAAGGTAAATAATAACTGAGCAGTAAGAAATCACGTATAACCAACCATCATGCTATATAGAAGCAGTGTAAAACTCTTTGAGAAAAATCAGTGAAACTGTGAAATCTTTAGAAAATTATCTTGGCTCAGTTTTAAACCTCTTTTGAAAATGATCTTTTCAACAGTTGCGAATTAATTTCAAACAATTAGTGTCGCTATGCACAGAAATCCTCCCCTCGGGCACAAATACCACAGTTAAACAAGTAAAAGACAAGTAAGTATGCAAAATGAGCACATAAAACTCGCCCCTCGGGCAATCACATAGAATAGTACCAGCCCCTCGGGCACAAATTAGTTCCTGGTCAGCCATTGTTACCTGACCGCACGGTGTTATTCCTGGTCAATCATTGTTACCTGACCAAATTGCATCATACAGTGTCATTGTTACCACTGTCTAAAATATATCCACTATAGATGGGTACCCGCGCTCACTGTGGGTGTGCAGACTCCGGAGGGGCTCCTACAGCCCAAGCGCTATATCGACATAAGGCCTGAAAGCCTGCTCATATCGACATAAGGCCTGAAAGCCTTCTCACATCACACTCGAGGCCTGAAAGCCTCCTCACATAACACTCGAGGCCTGAAAGCCTCCTCACATCACTCAACATATCCTCACATATGGCCCTCGGCCTCAATCAGTCCAAAAACAGTCATAAGCCCCTCGGGCATCAGTAAAACAATAGTGCTCAACTCAAACATTAGTTCAAATATAATTTAAGTCTCAACTTTGAGTAAAAAATAGCTGAGTTCAAGTAATATTTCAAATAGTGAGGAAACAGTGATGAAAGTTCACAAAGGATTTCAAATAGTCGGCAATAAGCCCCAAGTATGGCAATAAGCCCAAGTCATAGTGAAAAACAACAAGTCTTAGTCAAATACAAGGTAAAATATCAACCGGGATGGACCAAATCACAATCCCCAATAGTAAATGACCCTGCGCTCGTCATTGAGCGCGTGTCTCATCTCAACATAGCACTACGTTGTGCAATCCGGGGTTTCAAACCCTCAGGATATCATTTACAATCATTACTCACCTCGAACCGGCGAAATCTCTAGCTCGCGACGCCCTTGCCCCTTAAATCGGCCTCCACGCGCGTCGAATCTAACCAAAACCACAACGAATACGTCACAATATGCTAAGGGGACAAAACCCAATCGAAAGCAATCAATAACGGGCACAAATCCCGAAATTACCAAAATCCGAGCCCCGGGCCCACTTCTCGAAACTCAGAAACTTTTACATAATCGGATTCCTCATCTCGTCCCGAGTTCATACATATCAAGAATACCAAAATCGGAGTTCAAATGACCCCTCAAATCCTCAATATAAAATCTCAAAATCCCAAGCCCTAGTTCTTCCAATTTAGCTAAGTTTCCATGAATTTCTAGGCCAATTATTGAGACCAAGATTCTTACCCCAAGTCGATTCCTCTTGAATCCCTCTTTCATTTTCTCCAAGAATCTCCAAAAACGGGCAGCCATGGGTGAAAATAGACCCAAAACCGCGAACAAGATGACTTTAAAAAAATATTCTGCCCAGCTACAGTCCCTTCATCGCGATCGCGACCAAGGTCACGCGATCGCGAAGCACAAAAATCCAAGGCCTGAAGATTACCCTATGCGAACGCGGAGCTCTACCATCTTGCCTTACGCGAACGAGAACCACCAGTCGCGAACGCGATGAACAAATTGCCTGCCTTCCATTTTTCTTCTACGCGATCGCGACACATCCCCCGCGATCGCGAAGTCCAAAAACTCTGCAACATAAAAACTGAAAATCTGCAACTTTGAAATATAGAAAATGGTCCGATTGACTATCCGAAACTCACCCGAGGCCTCCGGAACCTCAACCAAAAGTACCAACACATCCTAATACATCATTCAAACTCGTTCCTGATGATAGGCTATAATTGCGTATTTTAGTCGATTATTACACTCTAATTTACTGCACTTTAGTTGAGTTTGCGCTTTAATCGCTAGTGTTTTGCACTAACAGTGTGTTTTATGCCTTGTAGGAGTGATTCCGAGCTATATAGATGTTATGGAATGAATTCAAGTGATTTGGAGCTTTGAAGTCTGAGTAAAAGCTCAAGCAATTAAGCTGGGATCGTATTCGGGGATCAACGGATGATAAAACAACAAAACGAAGACTCGAGGAGGCATATTGTGCACTGTCTAGTAAAATAGACATAACTTTTAGCTCAGAATTTCATTTGGTCTCCACAATATATGGTTGGAACGATAACTCAAAGGGCTACAACTTTCATGTTTTACGTTTTTCCAAATTCGGAACGGAACAGGGTGAAACACGCGGTAGAAACCGAGACCGCGGAACTGACCGCGGCAGAAAATCAGAGAGCTTGTCTGGCCGCGGTCCTACCGCGTTTTGGCCGCGTCCGCGCCGCTCCAGGCGTCAAAAAGAAATCCTATTTCGTCCGGGACAAGGTTATTTCGGCCCTACGCTATTCCAACTTGTATAAAAGGGGTCCTAAACCTATTTTGAAGAGAGGGGAAATATTTTGGACATAGATTCGACCTAAGGAGGCAAGAACACATTGGGAGCAAGGCGGAGAATTCTTCTACGAGTTTTTCCTTCCTCTTCCTATTTTTCATTGTTGGTTATG
>NW_017671821.1:196693-247665 GCF_001879085.1 Nicotiana attenuata | reverse complement strand
TCTGCCTGCGACTGGCGCTCGCGAGGGATAGTCGGTGGGCGACAGAGGCACCTGCGCGCTTGCACTTGGCGCGGCCAAGACCACGGGGCCGTTCGTGGCGCTAGGCATTGGGAGGTTCGCTAGGACGCCACGGGGCGCGCCCAAGGGGTCATGGGGCATGGCTGGAAAGCCGCCCATGACATTCTCCCCCACCTGAGTTGGCGACGTCCTTGGCGCCTTACTTGCAAAATAATCTTCAATGAGGCTCTTGTAGGCTTTGAGGTTTGTTCCCCTCTCCCAAGTATTCTCTTCTGCATCACAGCCCTGCCATTTCACCAAAAACTCTTGGTGATCTTTCCTTGAGGCATGAATCACTCTGTCATCAAGGATAGCTTCAACACGCCTTTTCCCGGTTGAATTGGGACCTCGAATACTGGGTATTGTTAGCTGGCTCCTTGAAGTATCCTCCGTGTCTTCCCGAAAAGGTTTCAGGAGACTGACATGGAAGACAGGATGAATTTTCCACCAAGCTGGGGTATCCACCCGGTATGCAACCTTCCCAATACGCTTTTCAATGGACAAGGGTCCAATGTATTTTTGCAATAGGCGAGGGTCATGGACCCCTGCAAATAAGTACCGCTTTGGAATTTTGACCATCACTTTGTCTCCTACTTGATATTCAACAAAGCGACGATTCTGATCAGCATGCCTCTTCATCCGCTTTTGGGCTTTGACAAGGTAGCTCCGCACTATCTCCAAATTCCGCTTCCACCCTTTTGAGAAGCTGGCAGCTCGAGGAGATTTAGTCATGTTTGGTGCATTCACAGTGTGTGGGAGTAGCGGTTGCTGTCCGGTAACAATTTCAAAAGCGCTTTTGTTGGTACTAGAGCTCTTTTGTGAATTGAAACACAGTTGAGCAGCATCCAGAAGATTCACCCAATTCTTCTGCGATCCGGTTACAAAGTGGCGGAGATATTCCTCCAACATACCATTGAACCGCTCCGTCTGGCCATCAGATTGCGGATGAAAACTTGAGCTGTGACTCAATTTTGACCCAAGGCACTTGAAGAGTTGGGTCCAAAAGTTGCTAGTGAAACGTGAGTCGTGGTCACTAACAATGTCTTTGGGCAGGCCCCAATATTTGACGACATGAGAGAAGAAGAGTCGAGCTGTATCTTCTGCTGATATATATTGTGGGGCTGCAATAAAGGTGGCATACTTGGAAAACCGGTCCACCACAACCAAGATGGTTGTGAGATCTCCGACCTTGGGCAATCCGGTGATGAAATCCAGGGAAACGCTTTCCCAAGGTCTCTTTGGGACAGCAAGTGGTTCCAAGAGTCCCGCTTGCGTCAAGCGGTCCGACTTGTCCTTCTGGCATACTAGACAAGTCTTCACATACTGAGCGACATCATCGGCCATTTGAGGCCAATAATAGGCACGACGAAGTAATGCCATGGTGCGTTCTTCACCGGGATGGCCGGCCCACAGAGTATCATGACATTCCGCTAGAAGAGTCCTCCGCAAATCTCCTCCTTTAGGAACATAAAGTCGGTTCCCTTTTACTTTCAGAAAACCATCTTCCATGTAGAACTGGCGAGTCTTGCCCTGTCCTACCAAATCAACCAAATACTGAGCAGCAGGATCCTTGATGAGTAGATCCCGTATTTGGTCCTTGATGGATGTGGCTACTTCGCTCCCCCTTAGGGTGGCGAGTAGGCACACCGATGCTAGATCAGCTCTCCGACTGAGCGCATCAGCAACATGATTGGTCTTTCCACTGCGATACTCCAAGTTGAAGTGGAATTCAGCTAGGAGTTCCTGCCACCTGGCCTGTCGACCGTTCAGCTTCGGCTAGGTCATTAAATGGCTAACAGCTGTGTTGTCTGTCTTGACCACGAACGGGGTTCCCAGCAGATAGTGCCTCCAGAGGCGCAAGCAGTGGACGACAGCCAATAATTCTTTCTCATGGGCGGCATAGCGCCGCTCTGCATCCTTCAGCTTCCAACTCTCGTACGCTACAGGGTGCCCTTCTTGTAGCAGGACTCCGCCGAGTGCATAGTCAGAAGCATCTGTTTGTACCTCGAACGGCTTGGCCAAATTAGGAAGGGCCAAGACGGGACTACTAGACATAGCCGCTTTTAATGCGTTGAAGGCCTCTGCTCTCCTTGGTCCCCAATCCCAAGGTGTGACCTTTTTGAGGAGTTCTGTCAATGGCACTGCGATAAGTGAGTAGTTCTTCACAAACCGCCGGTAGAAGTTGCATAGGCCAAGGAACGCCCTCAAGGCGTGGACATCCTTAGGTGTCGGCCAATCTGTGATGGCCTGGATTTTCTGTTGGTCCATCTTGATGCGTCCTTCCTCGATGACATGTCCGAGGAAATCAATTTGCTTCTGAGCAAAGGAGCACTTGGATAACTTTGCATATAGTTCATGTTCCCGCAACCGAGCTAGGACCTTCCGCAAGTGTACTAGGTGTTCTTCCAATGTCTGGCTATATACCACAATGTCATCTAAGTAGACCACCACAAATTCGTCGATGTACTCTCGGAAGACTTGGTTCATGAGAGTGCAAAACGTAGCAGGGGCGTTGGTCAAGCCGAATGGCATGACCAGGAAGTCGTACGACCCATATCTTGTCACACAAGTCGTCTTGTGTTCATCACCCTCTGCAATCCGAACTTGCCAATAACCTGTCTTCAGATCTATCTTGGTGAACACCGTAGCACCACCCAGTCTATCAAACAAGTCCGCCATTAGGGGAATAGGGTACTTGTTCTTCACGGTGATTTTGTTTAGAGCTCGATAATCCACACAGAGTCGCAGGCTGCCATCATGTTTCTTTTGGAATAGAACAGGGGAACCATATGGGGACTTGGAGGGTACAATGATCCCTGTATCTAGCATTTCCGTCAATTGTCTCCGAAGCTCGGTGAGTTCGGGTTGTGACATTCTGTAAGGCGCCCGGCACCAACTCAATTTCATGGTCCACAGTGCGCCTAGGCGGGAGCCGCTTTGGCATGTCTTGTGGCATGACATCTTCAAACTCCAGTAGTAACTCCTTCACGGGTTCAGGAATGGGACCCGAGGAGCGTTCTATATCTTCAATGCAGAGGGTTGCCAGGAACGTAGGTTCATTCCTTTTGACCCCCTTCTTCAACTGCAAGGCCGAGATGTTCTCAACGGCCATCTTCATGGGCAGGCACGGGATAATGCAGGGCTTGGACCTATTGGTACCCATCATCAGTAGCATGTCTGCAAATGGTACAGGCATGGTGTTGGTTTGCCTTAGGAATTCCAGCCCAACAATCAACTCGAAGTCATCTATGATCACCACTCGCAGGTTAAATTTTCCTTCGTAAGGCCTAAGTTTCACCGGTACTTCTTTAGCTATTCCACCCACTGGCTGGGGAGGTGAGTTGATAGCCTTGACGCTACCTTTACCTTTCCCTACAACTAGTCCAAGGCGCTCCACCTGAGTCGAGGCTAAGTAGTTGTGGGTAGCACCCGTGTCTATCATAGCCCGAATGGGCTTGCCATTCACCTTCATCTCGACGAACATTAAGGTCCTCTCTTGTTTAAGAGGAGTCTCTTCATTCGCCTTCTTTTTCCCTTTCCTGGTGACGGGACATGGGTCCTTCTTCTTACGAATGCCAGCACTGGTCTCCGCTAGTGCCTCAGAAATGGAAGCCACAATCGCATTGAAGGCACCTACTGGTTCAGTCTGGTCCGCATCTTTTCTGAGTCGTCATCAGTCCCATCATCAATAGCCTGATGGGCATTCATCTGTGCATGTAGGCACTCATTGTTCCAATGTGGACCGCCGCAATGACGGCATCCTGAAGGAGGCTTTCTCGCCCGATCATTGTTGTTTGACACAGCACTGTTGCTGCCGGAGGAAGGAGCTCTAGATTTGTTTGAGTTCCGATCTCCCCCATTTTTGCTAGGACCACCACTGCTAGGCTGGCCCCCTTTGAACCCTGCTCGGGCAGGCGGCTGAGGCCTGTCCCTTCGAGCTTCCATTTGATAGTCCCCAAGGCATTCAACTGCTTGGATTGCCTTGGGAAGGGAATCTACCCTTTGTCTATGTAGCTCCACGACGGGCATAAGGTTTCAACCCTTCCATGAAGGTGAAGAGTTTGTCCTTATCCCCCATGTCGCGTATGCTGAGCATGAGTGCGGAGAATTCTCGCACGTAGTCCCGCACTGATTTTGTCTGGCGGAGCTCCCGTAGTTTTCTCCTTGCATTATATTCAACATTCTCGGGGAAGAACTGCAGGCGTATAGCTGCCTTCAGTTCGGCCCATGTCTCGAGAGCATCTTCACCGGCCTTGATGGCTTCGTACTTCACACGCCACCAGAGTTTAGCATCACCCTGAAGATACATGGCAGCAGTTGCTACCTTCTTAGCTTCCTCTAGATCCCCAATAGCATCGAAATACTGTTCGACGTCAAAGATGAAGTTTTCCACTTCCTTGGAATTCCTAGCTCCACTGTATGGCTTTGGCTCAGGAATTTTCAGTTTCTTTGTCACGGAAGCGGAGTTCACAGCACCTCCGATTTGGTTTCCACCTCCTCGGAGTAGGCTCTGTAAAGCAGCGTTGACAACATTGAGTTGGTCTGTCAATTTGTCAATGGTTTGTTGCATGGCAGTCACCTTTTCTGCCTCTTGTGCCCTGTGGGCTAAATCCTCGGTGCGCTCCTGTTGGAGCCCCTCGAATTTCTCAAAGATTTCGGCTGCCTCTGTGGCTGCCGTCTGCCGGTCTCCCTCGAAGTCGCGACTGATGTTTTCAACGTCAACTTCGACCTGAAGCACCCTGCGGTCCAGGTCGTCCAACCTTTGCAGTAGGCTGGTTCTTAGTTCAGGCACCGTATCCACAATAGGCCGCAATACCTCAACCGTCCCTTCGAGGGCCGCAATGCGGTCCCCATGATTCACCATGGTCAGAAATGGTGGTATGTCAATACGTTCCCTCGTCCGATGTCGAGCCTAGGCTCTGATACCAACTGTTACGCGGCGCCTTCCTGAGATTCCTTGGAAGGGCGACGTAAGGCTAGGCAACTGATGTCAGTGCAGTTGCTGTCCGCCAACTGAGGTCCCCTCCGTACGCTAGACGAGATTGTCAGTGCCGTACGGGAAAACCAATGTCAAGAGCAATTGAGAGAACAGAAATGAGAATTCAGAATGAAAGAAAGCTTGATTGCATTAATGAAAGCTATTACAGAAAAGCAACGCGGTCGAGGGGGAGAGACACCAGTACAGAGAATTGCTTGCTTGCTAGAAAGTTTTGATTGCTTGATCCCCTCTAATAGTACTTAAAAAAAATAATTCAAAGTTACAAGACTAGACTTGACTAAGCTAGAGAAACATAATGGAAGTACATGAAATAAAACTACTCTATATTTACAATGAAAATGACTTAGTTTTCTATAAGGCAGCAGCAGGTCCGTTGTCAGCAGCAGTGTCTTTGGCATCACGGTCTGCGCGCGCGGCGTTGTCTGCGCGCGCGGCGTTGTCTGCGTGCGCGGCGCTGTTGGCTTCTGCCTGCGGCTTGGCGCTCGCGAGGGATATCAGTGGGGCGACAGAGGCACCTGCGCGCTTGTCACTTGGCGCGGCCAAGACCACGGGGCCGTCCGTGGCGCTAGGCATTGGGAGGTTTGCTAGGACGCCACGGGGCGCGCCCAAGGGGTCATGGGGCATGGCTGGAAAGCCGCCCATGACATTACATTCGACACATTTATTGTTAGCATATTAATTCCATTTCTTCACTGCTCATACCGTTCATACTTCCAAATCATGATCTGAAGTTATCAACTTTAACTAGGATTCACCCTTCTTAATAACTGATTAATTAATTTAACCGATAATTATCATTTTTTTGTCAAACAATTGGCTCACGGGTTTATAACTCAAAAGGGTAAGGACTCGTCCTTCTACCCTCCTCCCGACTTAAATATCAAGTTTTATTTGTGATAGAATTTAAACTCGTGACATATGCACCTAACCCACATATTTTTGTCTTTTTTTAAAATAAATATTTAGTCTTTGTTGACCTGGTAAATATATAAATAAGACCTTAACGAACATTGTAAATACAGAAGAAAACAAAATTAAACAGGAGGATGCAATCACACACAAAAAAAAGTAGTAGGCCCTTGTGCCAGATTTTTCCAGCTAATTTCTGGTCAGGCACTCAGGCCAACAAATCAAAAATCAGTTAGTAACATAAGTAAAACTGGCACTTTCATCTGAAATGTGAATCTATCAGAAGGCACTTTCCAAAATTTATATACCTAGTTTTGTTCCAGAAACAAGTGTCTTCCTTTTATTGGTTAACTTTTCAAAAATAATTCATTAAAAAACTTGCATTTATACATCTAAAACATAGAAATAGAAGATCAGGTGATTTTTATTAAGTGATTTTACTTCAGCTATGTCTATTCATTTAATTCAGAATAAATAATCTAGACAAGTATGGTGGTTGGTTTTCTAATGGTCCCAAAACCAGATATTTACTATCTCTATACAAAGTGAAAGAGTACTATGTAGAATCATGATAAGTATTACATCCAAGGACCATTTTAATATGACAAGTCTATGCTCCAACAACTATCATCTAAATTAACTGACAGATATATAACACAAATGCTATTCTACTTCATTTAATATTACAAGGCCAAATACATAGATAGGCACAAGAACCGGAACTTGGCACCGATTTTCACATGGACACTTAAATTTGGGTCTTTTCTATCAGGCACTCGAATATCCTCCCAAGTGTGCCAATTAAACATAGACTGCTAGCTTGTCATACGGCGTGACTTTAATAAAAAAATAAGTGCGTGAAGATTGATTTTTTGCTGACATGGAGGATTTTAACGGTAAAAACCAAATCCTTTATAAGCGGATTCACACGCCTATTTTTTATTAAAGTCACGCTATATTACAAGTTAACAGCCTGTGTTTAATTGGCACACTTGGGAGGATGTTCGAGTGCTTGATAGGAAAGACCCAAACTTTAAGTGTCCATGTGAAAGTCTGTGCCAAGTTTCGGTATCTATCTATGTATTTGGCCATATTACAAGGACCATTGAAATATGACAAGTAATTAATGCGTTTTTCCCCTAAATAACACTTATTTTACTATTATATAGGAGGACTGAGGAAGGAGGAGGACAATGGGATCTACACCTCTTATTGTCTACACCTCTTATTTGAGAGTCTCTCACCCTATCATTAGATTATAAGCTTTGATGGAACACGATAACGATTTTATTTTCCTGTGGGGGTAGCTTTTAATTAATTAATGAATTAATTCCCTCTTGTGGAGGGGAAGTAGAGGAAAGGTTGTAAAAAAATGTTAAGAGTAGTTGTATTACAATATTAAATGTTAAAGAGAAAGAAATATCTGGTGAATAAATGCAAAGGGAAATGGAAAAAGAAGTACTGTATGTTACATTGACAACAGATATATCATTAGCCAAAAGGCCATGTTAGTATGTTGCCTAACCTGAAACTACTTTATGTCAACATCTAGGAACAAAGAGACCCCATGAGAATGAGTAAACAAGCTTCCCAATTTTTTTTATTTAATCTAGATCTGCTTTGTCCATATATCAAGACTATAAACTAATAAGAAGATGAGACAAAAAACTGCTTCTTCAACTTCAAACACCTTTTGGACATCACACTTAGATGCAAAGAGGAAAACAAACGCAACTTAGGCCATTATGGTATTATACATCACATCCAAACAAACACCTTTTTTTCTTTTTCTTTTTCTTTTTCTTTTTTGCTTTTTCAAGAGTGGTATTAGAGCCAACTTGCACGTTACTATTTCGTCTATGCTAGAGGACAACCAATATGCCTATCTCTCGTGTTTTTAGCACAAGTATCAAATAACTCTACCGTCAGACGCTTTCCATTTATCTTGGAATGTAACCAGCCATCTTAATCACTAGAGTGCATATGCATATGCATATGCTTGAGTCTTTCAATACAAGGCTGGCCCTCAGAAGATACAGCCAAGAACAGCTCAAGCTTCTGATGATATTGTTGACAAAAGGCAACAGGCCCATCTTTTGCAATAGGCGGGTCTGGGTTTGGTGTGGGTGTAGGGGCCTCTTCTACTATACCTGCCAAATGGCTCTGTTCCATGACCATGTGCGTCAAATCATAGGTTTTTAAGAAATCGAATATCACCATGTAAATAATGCAATTCATGGTATATCTTGCGTCCTATCACCTCCTATAATTCCAACAACTTTTAGAGACCAGACTTTTTACACTTCACCCAATTATAGTTTAATGTAGCCTTCCTTCAAATAAGATCCTACTGGAACCACCACATTATTAACAGAAGCCAGAAAATAAAAGTAAAACAGTATATTAGTATTACATTCTACTCACCGAAACGACCGTTTAAAATCATACCTCATAGTAATTTTTTTCAATAAGAGTTATATCCGGAATTTATGCCTACTCTTTAAGAGGCTAGGCTGAATCTCTTCTTTTCATTGTGACATACACCCTTAGCTTGTTAGGTTGTATTTTATAAGTTTTTCCTGTACCGCCGAGAAATTATCATAGGCAAGTATAATAAAATGGTTCGATGAATTAATGCATTCGCCGCTTATTTTATACCTTTAAACGAGATATTAGTTTGACTTGATACAAAATTTAGGGGAAAAAAAGGCACTTTTGAAACATGTGATCCTAAAAACTTAAGGGGCAAAAGCTTTGTGTGGCTATAAAAGTTTCTCGTTAAGGTAAAATGGATAAAATAAAAAACTTGAAGTTAAATTATTTTTAAATATAAAAATATGTTATTAGGGACAATATAAGACTAATAAGGAAAGTGTGTTATTTAAAGTTAACGTATGGAGTAACGACATTAACAATAGAGGAGAAAACAGAAAATTAGAGACAATATATGCAAAATAGCTCCTTTGGAAAAGATCCAAAAATTAATTAAAACTAATCGGTATTGTTTGGGAATCTGATAAAGTGAAAAGGACAAATCTACTAGAATAACAGATGAGGAGTCCTGGGGAATATTTACTACCCTTTTCACTGCTTACCTAAGCAATTTGTATTCTAGCACTGCATTGCCCATGCTAATAACTTTCCATAGCCAAAGATCTCATAGGAGAAAAAGATGATCTCATGAAACTCTTTTTCACAAGCAAAATTAGAGGATCTAACATAAAGTTTCCATGAATGGCTAAACAAAATCCCATCACAATAAGCAGTAGTGGATTTGCCATCAATTACTACATACAAAATAGATAACAGAATAACATAAAAAACATTACCATAAAATGAAAAGAAAAATCTATACAATCACTTAAAAATATCTCTCCACAGTCCACTCTGATGGATGATAGTAGATATAGTAATAATAATAATAATTATGATTAGATATACAAATTTTATTACCTCGAAGAAACAGGATTCAAAGCTTTAGCAAAACCATTCATCGCTCCATAACTCTTTGAACTGAACCCTAAACATCCAAGCAATCCTTGCCTGTACGGCAAAAATGTCTTCTTCCTCATTTCCTCTGCTTGTGCTCTATTTGTAGTGTAGTGCAACTCATGAGGCGACGGCGGCACTCTTCTCTTCCCTATCCCATTTGCTACATTTCCATTCACAGGCTTCTTCTTCCCTTCTTTTGTTTGTTTCACTTTCTTAGTTTCAGCGGTGTTTGCATAGTCAGTTGCAGAGTTTTCTGGAGTTTTGTGGGCTGAAATTTTCTCCAGTTTCTTGTCTTTCACAGGTGAAAACGAGATCCCACTCCAAAACTTGTGACCGTTGTTTCTTCCTTCACTTTTACTTCTATATAAAAACTCCTTTAAGAATACCCATCTTTTTGAGCTCCTCCCAACTGAAGACGACCTCGAAGAAGACCCAGAAGGACACGGCGTCGTTTCATTCGAAGTTTCTTCCTCATCTAATTGTTTTATTATCTCTTCTATTTCATTCTTCTCGTTTATCTTCTCCTTGACAACTTCTAATTCCTCCTCCTCTTCATAATCCTCGTGCCACTCGAACGACGTCGTTCGAAGTGGTGACATGGATCTAGTCCTTCTTCTCAACGATCTATTACGCAGCTTCATATCTCTTCCCCTACAGCCTTTCTCCTCTTCGTCCTCATTTTCGTCGAGATCAAGCAATGGTGCGAGGATTTGTGGGCGTTTAAGGTGAGTAGAAAGTTTCATCGGCCGGATCTGGCCGTTCAGGAATAACTCGTCGGCAGAGCTCATGGATCCATCCGCGGCGGCGCCGTCGGTAGTAAGCCTAGCAGAGAAGTCGAAATCTTCAGAAGGAGAAGAAATTGATGTGCTAGCAACATTCTTCTTCACACTTGTAGTTGACAAAACAAAGTGCATAGGACTCGCCGGAGCACTGTAATAGAAGCCACTATGTGGTTGGCCACGGCCTGGACTTGAAGGAGCACTAACGTACGGAGTGGAACATGAACTATCAATATCGTCAGAGAACATGCCAGACTCTACCGCAGAACCAGTTTCGGTTTCAATTTCGGGTTCCGGCACGGCGGAGGAAGTGGTAGCTGTGGCGGTAGAGGAGGTGTGATTTTCGAGGGGTTTCATAATTTTCTGTGAAAGGTTTGTGCAGAAATGGGGAGTGATGTGTGCAAATAATAGAGAGAAGAAAAGGGGCTTTTTGGGGAAGAGAGTAACGTAAGAGAATGACCTTAAATATTGGGATATATAACGACATTGCCACTAGCAGTAGTGAGTCAGAAAATAGTACTGCTGGCCTACTCTTTTTATTTTCATAAAATTGATTGATGCGATGTATTTTTAAAATTGTTAAATTTACATGAGGCATGAGCATTAATTGAGTGCTCTGCACGGATGTTTCTACATTTATGATTCTTTTTTAAAATGACTTTTTCATAAATTCAAAAGCTATAGCATTTTGAACTGAAAATAGGACTTTCATTTCTGAAACTAATTCAAGTTTAAATGTTATAGCTTTTACAGAAATTAGCAAAAATGGTAGCTAAAAATATTTTCTAAAAAACTAATTGAGACCAGAATGCTAATAGTTAAATTCAAAAGCTAATAAATAAAAGGTAAGTTTAAATGTCAGCCAAATTTTTTGTGCAAAATTGATTTGTAATAAATAGTCAAATGATAGCGTGCCAAGTGGAACCGAAGACAGGTAAAAGGCGAAGTCAAAGGGTGCCTGGTCAACGGGAGCGGTTTGAATGTTTGCCATCGGACAACATTCAATAAATAATAATTCCCTAATATTCAATGAGCAGCAATTACAGAGAATAATTGCATTCATGGTCTACCGTTACATATTCATTGATGGGCCTTCCTAGGATTTGTTTTCTTAGGTATAGCTACAAATAGTACATTTAATAGACATTGTTAAGACACGAAATTCTTGGCAAAACTTATGTTATATTTCATTCTCAAGCTTAATCTCATAACTTTATTTGCTCTTTTACATTATTCTTATTTCTGTCCTTGGAGTCATTGCTATGAGCCAAGCTTGTCATTTCCTTCTATTTTAACTGCTAAGTCTTATTTTTAGTCTTATATATCTATTATTTTGGATCAAATCAGTTCGCTTGTTTATAAATCACGTAATAAATTCAACTATATCATTTTACGAGTAAACACAAATATTTTCACTCTATTCTCTGTAATCCAAGTACTGACATTTTCCTTTGAATTTGTACATACTATAAAACATTGGATTATTTCAGTGTAAAAATAGGAAATTCTATTATTTGCCTGACTCAAATTGTGACAATTTTCCATTAAAAGGATTTTTAATCATTCCATGCTAGAAACACGATGCACCTACAATCTATTATGGTGCAAATAGAAGACAAGTACTTGCGTGATACAACCACCATCTAGAAAGTTACTAAGTTAATGAATTGGAAATTAAAATAATTTTATTACAAATGTAATCAAAGGAAAAGTTTGTGCTGGAATTTTTTTAATAAATGTGACTTCCTTTTCTGGTGAAGCATAAGCATGCTAGAAATGTTTGGTTTTTTCAGAAAAGTTGTTGATATGTCAACATAAATTCATAAAGAAGTAGATTTTCCGAAATGAATAGAGTAACATTTCAAACCGCTCACATTTTGGGCTATATTATTTGTACCAGATAAACAGGCAAAGGAAACATATAATTATTTAAAGAAAACATTTCGAAATGTAAAGACCGTATATCTGTTGTAGTTTCAGATTTTAAACCAATAAAAGCTTCCAGTCTCTACTCTCGTGATGGTTAATTACTTATTAGTAACACTGGCGAAATATAATTCTCATTTTTGCAACACTTACTCCCTCCATACCAAATTAACAGTCACTTTATTTCAAAATAATTATCCCAAAATAATTATAACATTAATTCAAGACTAAATATGTTATAGTGTTTTTAATTATTTATCTATATCTATATACTATATTAAAAGCACGAAACTCCTTAGCAAAATATCATTCGCCTTTTTTACCCTTTAAAACTAGAGTTCAGACTAGACAAAATTGTCTTTACATTATTATCCTAATATTAGGGTTATTCATCTAATAATTTACTGGAAAAAGTAGTCTTTCAATTATTATCCTAATATTTAGGATTATTCATTTACTAATTTCTCTAATATTTAGAAACGGTCATTTAATTATTTTTTTAATATTTAGGAATAGTCGTTTAATTATATTTTTTAATATTTAGTACTTTAAAATTAATTAAAACATATATCAAATCTTTCATTATTAAACTATTTAGAATTTTGTAATTAAGAAAGATTTTAGTTATATAATTATTTCCTTTTAAAAGTTATTTCTTCTAAGATTTAAGCAATAATTCTAAGCTAAATATTAAAACACGATTTTAACTTAGATCTTCTCTTACCAAATATTAGAAAGTTTGACCCTTTTACTTAAATGTTGTACCAACTAAAACTCTAAGGATTAGAATAAATTTAATTTAAAGAATTGCTATAAGGACAAGTAAAAAAAGGTGGACATACTTTACAACGGAAAGGAAAAATTGTTCTTAATATAATATTTTTTTTTCTATTATATTTTGACTATACTAAGTAACATAATGTCTTATTTATTAAATACAAACAGATAATATATTAATCTTAATTTCTTAATGGTTACACACAATTAATCCAAGATATTATCATAATTGAAAAGCTGTGTATATAATATATTTTCAATTATTATCTTGCTTCCATATTAAATTAAAATTAAGAAATACAATTTATGAGGAATAACTAGGGTTATTTACTTATTATTCTAAGTAAAAGATAAGATTAAATGGGGTCATTTACTTATTTTTCTAATATTAAGAACATTTAAATAAAAAATACTTTATTTATTAATTTTTTTCTCACTCGAACTATGTAGGCAATTATTATATTTATAAGTTTAGAATAAATTAAGATTACCTTACTATTTTTTTTTTAATTATGATATAACTATAAAATTTATGACAAATATTAGTATTAACAGTATGATTGTGACAAAGCCATTCAAAGTGCTAAGAGAACATAGATCAACAACATTATTCGTAAATTAAGTGAGATCCAATGAGTTGAACTCAGGTATTGTGTCACCAAAATATTGCTAACCAAATATTTTTAATTAGTTAACTCAAAAAATTACCTTAAAATTTATATACGGATAAAATTAACTATTTTAAACACTATTATAATGATTTATATGAATACACATCAAAATCTACATGAAAAAATTATATACTTACTGATATGGATATACGCGCAAAGTACATATTCTAAGACTGGTATCCTTAATTTTAATAAGTAATAATTCTTTTGAGCAATGTTCAATTTTTGAAAGGCATTTAATAGGGGTAACTTAGTAATTTTTATTTTTTATTGGCTTAAAAGAGTTAAAGCAACAATTAAAATGGGATGGAAGGAATAACAAGTTCTACTATATCTATGTTTCAAAAGAAAAGGTTTTCAAAAATGTTTTTCTAGAATAGCAACAGCAAATTGATTTCTTCTTCTCAAAGGAAGCAATACTTGATGAAAGATAATATTGCACAAACTTTTAGAAACTAGTTGTTGCAAATTCTCAAAGCAATGCATGATTCATCTTTTGTAGTTCTTCTACTTTTGAGTCAAATAGATTAGATTTAGGAATCATTAGCATATAGTCAAGGGGACTAGACTTCTTTTTGACCAATTAGAATGTCTAGAGTTTTATGATCAAGAAGAAGTACTAGTAAAACATCTTAGAGATGATGGATAGCATGCATGAATTTTTGGTATGAATTATTATGTGGTAAGACAAAAGAAAATGATGGTGAGAAGTATACTATAATAGACTAGATCCATAAAAGGTTGATTTTGCTTTCCGGGAGTGTGGAAAAGGTAACTCCATTTCTTTTGATATACTACTATTGCAAGTATTCTTGTCATGCCATGTCCCAACATTAGCAAAAGGTCTAAATTATTGCTCCTCCCAAAAATTATACAACAATTTTTCCTCCCATCTTGTCTCTTTCTCTTCCTCTACTTTTCTGTATTTGTGGAAAATGTTATTCCAAGGACTTAATTAAATGGATTGGAATTTAAAGTTAGATACATTGATACATTTAGAAATAAAATAAAGAGAAAAGGATACATTCATACAAGCGATATTTTGAAAAGAAATACATGTGTTTTACATAGTAAGTATTATTTAAATGCTTTTGATCTTCATGAATGAATTTACAGTAAAGAGATGGAATACAAATTATGTAATTCATACAACTACAAATATTATCTCTGTTAGAGAGAAATTAACAACAAATAGAAAAAAGTGGGAACTAACAAGTGTTTTTCAACTCCTAGAGAGTCTCCCAAGTCCAAATGATTGGTAGTGACTTTTCAAAAATGACAAACTAAAAAACTACTCCTATTATATGTTTGGAACGTTAAGATTAGACTGAGCTAGATACATTTAGAACTCAAGACAAGTTGATCATTATCTTGGCCACTCTTTTACCTTTTGAATTATCTTTACCAAATAGTATAAGGTGTTAAGTAGCTTGAGAGTTTTAAGTTTAGTGGCGAGACTCAAGCAGGGAAGGGGAGGTGAGGCTAGACTCGCAAGTCATCCCTAGAAGAGAGAGTCTTAAGTATCTTGGGTCTATTATTCAGGGGGTGGAGAGATTGATGAAGATGTCACACATCATATTGGGGCAGGATGGATGAAATGGAGACTCGTTTTTGGTATTTTGTGTGACAAGAATGTGCCACCGAAACTTAAGGGTAAGTTCTACAGAGTGGTAGTTAGATCAACGATGTTGTATGGGGTCGAGTGTTGGCCAGTCAAGATCGCTCATGTCCAGAAGATGAAGGTAGCAGAGATGAGGATATTGAGATGGATGTACGGGCACACCATATTAGATATAATCAGAAATGAGGTTATTCGCGACAAGGTGGGTGTGGCCCCTATTGAGAACAAGATGCGGGAAGCGCGACTTAGGTGGTTTAGTCATGTGAGGAGGTGGATCACAAACGCCCCGGTGAGGAGGTGTGAGAGGTGACATTGGAGGGCCTACGGAGAGGTAGAGGTAGGCCAAAGAAGAGGTGGGGAGAGGTGATTAGGCAAGACATGGCGCAGCTTCAGCTGACATAGGACATGATCCTTGATAGAAAGGTATGGAGGTCGATGATTAGGGTAGTAGAGTAGGTAGTCTAGAGTGTTCATAACAGTAGTATTGGCACGCAGTCTCGTTTTCTGGTAGTAATAGGTTTAATGACTAACCGTTATTTCTTTTATTGTTGATCACCTTACTATCTAGCTGTTTTTATTCTGCTTTTATATGGCTTCTTGGTACTGTCCCTTCTTGTCTATATTATCATTAATGTGGTACTTATGCTTTTCTAAGTCGATGGTCTATTGGAAACAGCCTCTCTATCCTCATAAGGTAAGGATAAGGTTTGCGTATACACTATCCTCCCACACCCCACAGTGTGAGATATTACTGGATATGTTATTGCTGCTGTTGTTGTAAAGGTGTTAGTCGAATTAATAAACTCCTTCCGACAACAATTTAAAGAAGGGGAAAAAAATTATTAAGTGGATCACATCATTAATCAAGCCAAATTGGTTTACTAAATACTCACTGCAAATATTCTTGATCTAGGAAAAACAAAGGAAATATTGCATCAATTTTCCAAGTTCAATTGGGATGATTTTGACTTTTGGAAAGATAACTACTCCACTAGTCCTAGCCATATATTTGGTTGGTTTTAGAACCATATTTTCCCTAGATGGTAGGGGTAATTGGGAAGCGCATACAATATTTGGATATGACTTTGAGGACGGTTTATGGTAGGGGAATAGGGTTTAATATGGTAAATACACTATAGTTTAGAACTACAAAGTGGGCAAATTGGCATGAAAAGATTAAAAAAGGAGTAAAAGAGCATAGGGAGAAGAGTTTAGGGGGTCATAATAGAGTAGAATAAAGTTAGACTTGGGGAATTGGGAAAAAAGACAATGGACCACACAAATATTAGCCTGCAAATAACAGAGGCCGGCACGTTCCCCTGCGGCCTAAAAGTTCAACGGTTTTTATTCCTCTGTTATGCAGCCTCACCATAACTTCCACTGCTTCCTACCTTATCCCCTTAGTCGCGTAACATCGTATCATTTCGTGCATGCACGTTCGCTATTAAAGGACTGTTTGGACTTGGAGTACTAATATTTCAATTCTATAATAAAATGTTTTTTTTCTTTCTTTTTCACTTTTACACAATTATAAGTGGTGGCAAAATGGTTAAAAGAAAACAGTTAATCATATTTAAGAAGTCAGGAATAATATGGTTATTCGGTTAATCCGTTTTTTATCCGTAAATATGAGTTGGTTCAAATAATTTATCCGTTTTTTTATTACTCGTTTTCGATCCGAACCATATCCGATCTGACTCGCCCGTTTTCACTCCTAACTGTAAGTGGTTGGAGAAAATTTAACTGACAAAAGTAGAGCTGTCAATATGGGCGGGGCCGGGCTAGCCTAGCCCAGCTCACGTGGGCTTTAGCAATCGACGGGTTGGGCTGGATTAGCCCACCATTTTGAGGGCCTTGTAATGATCAGTCCACCCCAATCCTATGTGCGTTGCAGACTCCCACAGGGCGACCCATCATTTTTTAAAATATAAATTTTATATTTTTTTCTATAAGTTCTAATCTAAAAAAAAAGATAAACATTTAAAAGTCAAAAAAATCTTATTGGAAAATTTTCACAAAACTTAATAACTTTTTATACTGCTCCAATATATCACAACAAACACTAAAAAGGTAAAGAACAAGACTAAAATTCAAAAAACAAACTATTCAAGAGAACGTCCATGATGCTTATGGGATATCCAACACATTGTAACGACCCGATCGGTCATTTTTCTTTCTAGAACCCCGTTCCCCTAAATAAGACCCCTCGTTCATGCTTTAACTGATTTATGACTTGCGGGGTGGTTGGTTGGGGATTTGGAAGAGTTCGAGTTGAAATCGGAACACTTCATTCCTTAAGGTTGGCTTAAAAGGCCAAGTTTGATTTCGGTCAACATTTTGAGTAAACAATCTCGGAATCGGGATCTGACGGTTTCAATAGGTACGTATGATGATTTCGGACTTGGGCGAATGTTCGGATCGGATTTTGGATGACCCGGGAGAGTTTTGGCGCTTAATAGTGAAAGTTGGTTCTTTGAAGATTTAGAAGTTCTTTAAATTTGGTTTGGAGCGGTTTTTAGTGATATCGAGGTCCAAACGAAATTTTGAGAGTGGTAATAGTTCCGTAATGTCATTTAAGGCTTGCACGCAAAATTTGGTGTCATTCCGAGTTGTTTAAGTACTTCTCGGCGCATTGGAAGTAATTGAAGAACTTGAAGTTCATAAGTTTGATTCAATTGGTTTTGGGGTGTGATTCTTAGTTTTAATGTTGTTTCGGGCGCTCCGAGAGTTCGAGCGAGTCCGTTTTAAAATTCCAGACTTGTAGGTATGTTGGGGCGGGGTCCCGGGGGCCTCGAGTGTCGATCGGACGAGGCCGGGCCAAGTTGGGAGCTTGAAGTAACAACTGAAGCTCCTCGGATCTGTCATAATCGCACCTGCGCTTGGCCAGCCGCAGGTGCGAGCCACGAGCCGCAGAAATGAGAAATAAAGGGCAACCCAAGAACTGCAGATGCGGAAGATTGGGCGCACCAGCGTGACCGCAGGTGCGAGAGTTGTGGTCACAGGTGCGGCTAGGCTCGCAGAAGCGGCCCCTTCTGTCTGCAGATGCTGAGACTGGCCTGGTGAGGGAACTGCGCACCTACTATGGTTTTTCCGCAGATGCGGCCAAGGCACCACATGTGAGAAAATCGTTGTGCAGTGAGGGGTCATTTAATACGGACTTAGGCCATTTTTATCACATTTTCTTCCACTCTTGGGCGATTTGAGAGCTTTCAAGGAGGGGATTTCGACCTAGCTTTTTGAGGTAAGTAATTTCTACTTAATGTGAGTTTAACACATAGATTATAGGTAGATTTAAACATGAAAATTGGTAGAAATCATGGGTTTAGAGGAAAAACCTAGGGTTTAATAAAAAATGAGATTTTACCACGAAAACGATTAAGAAACTTAATGAAAATCATATATTTATGTTCCTAAGGTTATGGGTCAAAACTTTCTTCGAAAATTTCCGAAATTCGGGCACGTGGGCCCAGGGGTGAATTTTAGAAACCTTACATTTAGGGTTGGGTAATCACTTGAATAGGTTGAATATAAACTTTTGAACATATATTGATTGGTTTTTACACTATTTGAATAGTTTTGGATTGTTCGGCTCCGATTTGAGGGTTTGAGCATAATCTTGGACCAGAATGTAGGCTTTGAGACGAGGTAAGTCTCTTTTCTAACCTTGTAAGAGGGAATTTACCCCATAGGTGAACTTAATTAATATGTGTTGTGATTTGTGGGGTCTACGTACGTACGAATTGACGAGAATCCGAACGTAGCTACTATTCCTGTTTATGTCCAGGTAGTTTTAGGTTTATATCATGCTTTGAGGGCATCGTTATCTAATTTTGTTTGTTAATTCTATCGAATAGAACTAAGTTGAGGATTTTTAAGATTTTAAAAGCTTCAAGTTGAATTTTTTTTATTTGAAAAGAACCGAGAAAGGTTACAATTTATTGATAGATGTTTGTTTGACCGCTTGGCAAGTATATTCCGCGAGCGGGGTGATTCTTTCCACTACTCTCATCGGAGCGGGCCGTTCGCCTCGGCAGGTTAATAATGCATCTATGGTTCGCACCGTTCGACCCTCAACAGTGCACAGTTTACATTTATGTTGGATCGGGCCGAACGTCCTCGGCGAAATTCATGCGTGATAATAGAACTGGAAGTCCCTTTTATAACTGGTGTCACACCTCCTTTTTACACATCTACCCCGAAGGATAATGTATAAGGGAGTTTTTCCATTTAAAGTGACATTATTCGAAATGGGTTATTTATTTATTTTTCAGAGTCGCCACTTGGGATAGGATTGGCTTTTGGTGTCCCAAGTCACCGATTTTAAATCCCAAATCGAGGAAAATTTCGACTTCCCAATTGGAGTCTGCGAACCAGAAATTCTGTGTAAGGAATTCTGTTGACCCGAGGGAAGGTGTTAGGCACCCCCGGATCCCGTGGTTCTAGCACGGTCGCTTAAATTATTATAAATGGCTAAAAATCTGATTTTTATACAAGTTATAGTGCAATTTTATAAATTATTTACCGCTTTTATTTACTTTTTACGAAAGTGAACGCCGTTTAAGAGCGTGTTTTTGGATCACGTCACATGAAATGCACCCGGATCCTCAACACCTCTTATTCAACGTTTTGGGATTTGGATTTGGGTTGCATGAAATGCGCACCCGAGTTTAGGAAGGTAAAATTATTAAATAACGCGCCTAAAGCGACTAGCGTGTTGGTATCTTTGCGGGAGACCATGGAAATTTGCTAAATGGCTTACCCGATTTCTAAAATATTTTAACATAGTATTTAATGAGGGCCCCGCAATTTGTATGTTTTATGCGGCGAGGCTCATCTCATGTTTTATTTAAAGGGTATTCTAAAGAAACTATGATTTTCTATTACAGTGTTGTCTCTAAAAAGGGCCCTAATTAATTTGCATTTATAAATTCGGGTCTCAAGTTCAAGTCCGAATTCAAACAAAAGGAAGGACCCTCTTAATTTGAACCCGCTACTTAACTCGAAACCCTACATTTATATTGTAAATTAATACCCCATATCCCTAATGTAGTTTAATAGACTCTTCGTGTCTATCGTTTGGGCTGTGAACTTCGGGCCCAGGTCTATGGCAATAGTAATCTGTGAATGGAGCTTGCCTTGGGCTTCTGGGCATTGGCCCAAGGCTTATTTTATATGAATTGGTTGATAGAGTCCGATTTTCAGCATTTGCCATGTCTGGGCCTCTTAACAGCCCAGTTCAACTCAAACTCATCTTAAAGAAAATTTCAACCTTATAAGGAAAATTTTTATGTGGAAACTGTGACTACTTTAAATAAAATGACAGAATATGCTGAACGTGCTGAAATTTATTGTTAAAATCAGGACTGGTCTAATGTTGGTCCTGCTGAAATTGAATATGTCAAAGTCAATACTATTGAATCAACATGCTGAAACTCATAGACTAATTATATGCATGGAGATTTAAACGATCAACCTCAACTAAATTGAACCTACTATCACTACACACTATATTCTATCACACTGAAGTTCGAAACAGTACAGAACGGTCCTTTATACAGTCCAGTTACACATTGGTAAGGCTAAAACAAAAATGATTCCTACAACTACATACGTTAATACTTATTGAATTACACACAGAAGCTCATTTAAACATAAAAGGCAGTAGGAATGTATTGGGTTAATTGAGCATGAGAAATCGTGTGTTGACTTTTATTGCTTGCCCAATAAGTGCTACATAGCTGTGTAACAGCAGAATGAATACCTGGAGATGGAAATATAACACGAGAAGAGGGGTCAGCAGCAGTTCAAGTCAGCAGTATCACAGCGAGTAAGTTTAAAAATCCAGCAATGAGGAACCAGTTAAACAGAACCAAAATCTGATTGAGCAGCTAAATCTAGCTTGAAATCAACTCAGGAAATAGTTCATAACCAAAGGAATCAATAAACCAACTGGACATAACTCGAACAGGCCCAAAGTTACAATAGAACAGTATTTTTTGTTAAGTTTTTTGCTGTATTCGAATCTGAAGTTCGAATTTCAGATCTTAAACTTGCAGAAAATGTATATTTGGGGAAATTTGGAGCTGGAAGGTTTTTGGAAAATTCTCAGGGGTCTAGAAACTTGCTAAACAAGGCAATGTGTGTGCCTTTTATAGGCAAAATCTAAGGCTTTCTTCAGATTTTAGTTTTTCTCTTTAGTCCCTCTTCTTTTAGCTTTTAGTCCCTCATTTTTAAACTTGTTACCCAAGTAACAACACCTATTTTATTGGAAACTATACTAAAGTCTATTCTAGAAGGTCCTACACCCATTATAATTCCTACACTACCCTTCCCCTACTTTTAAAATTACTATTCCTNGCTTCCCTCAGATTTTTCCAATTCTTCCTTACAGTCCAGGACTTGTTTCTTCAACCCTCTTATCAATCTCTCGTCGGATAGACTTCTTTCTCGATTCCTTGCATCTAATTTCAGTTGTTGAATTTGGGCCTTGAGAGCTTCATTCTCCTGGGCCAATTGCTTTTTATCACCTTCATCAGCTGCGGCTTGCAAGCTGTTTTCGAACCGAAGCTCCTGAACCTGTTTTTCCAATGCTCCAATTCGAGCTCTGTACTCCTTTTCTTTAGCCAACCAATCCCACTGCACCTGAGCCTCGCTTGTTAATTGTTGCACATGTGGCCTTTTGCCGGTTCTCTCGGGGATTTGAAACCTTTTACCGAACCAAACCGAGTATTTGGGATCTACCTCACCTCTGGCCCGGTCCTGTACTATAGTTTTAGGCTCAAGGTACCTGCACTCATTCCATATCTTTCGGATTCGGCCTTCAGGGAATGCAGCTTTTGGGCCCAACTCAATGACTTGCCCACTCAGGTCTTCATCGCTGTGCACCGTCTGGAATCTTCCAAATTGTCGCAAAACTCGGTAAGGAGCATAGGGCTGAATGCTTCGAATACCCATCAGAAGAATATAAGGGACCTCTGCTGACGTATATACAGCTTCAGTATGAGGAAGCCATCCATAAGCCCATTCTACTTTATCTGCAGTGAGGGATCTTAAACATGACGACCAGGCCTCAGTACCCTCCGGGAACTCAATACCTGTAATTCGGGTCTTGAATTCTGCAATACAACTCAACCCGGTTAAGCCGTAGTTCATATATCCTGTGCGGTGACAAAGATGTTCCTGTATCCATAACTGCAAAAGCAAATTGCAACCTTGAAAGAATTTCTCCCCTTCTCGACATTTGGTCAGAGCTCGGTATATTTCTGCTACAATCAGGGGAACCACTGTGCTAGTAGGTTTCTTCATAGCAACATCTAGCATTCCTACTAGGCCAAGGTCTATGTGACCATCCTTTCTAGGACAAATTACCACTCCCAAGAAGGCCACCATGAAGGCTAATCCCCGTCGGGCTTCCCATTTATCTTTGTTGCCAGCATGTGTTAATCCTGTATTGGGTTCCTCAAAACCTTTGGGGTTACCATACCGGTGATATAGGAAATGTAGTGTACAACATCCTTCTGCCAGATGAGGGTCCTGAATATCCCGACTGATGTTCAACAAGTCCAAAAACCTATGAAGAGTTATCGGTCGTGGGGCCAAAGGGTATCTACCGCGGAAGTTCCCGTTGAGACCGGCATATCCGGCAATTTCTTCCAATGTGGGTGTGAGTTCAAAATCTGAAAACCGGAATACATTACGGGTCGGGTCCCAAAATGGTATCAGTGCCTCAATGACATCCTTCCTTGGTCTGATTTTCAATAAATCTACAAGACCACCCAGGCTTTTAACCACAGTATCCCTGCTTCCTTTTCCTAAGTCATGCCACCACATATGGAGTTTCAAAGGGATCTCGCTCAGGACTGAGAAGGTTTCGATGTCACTTGAATTCATCCTGCACATTATTTAGGGGAACTTAGTGATTTATTTTGAAAAATGGCTATTTGTGCAAAAACTCTTTATTCAGAAAATAAGGACTTGGATACGGCCTTTCAGCACTTCTGGGAGGAAGATTTTAAGGCTGTGCTCGCAAACCATTTAAAAATGACTCAAGGTGGCTATTCTTGCAAGACGGCCTTCCGGCGTCCTTTTGGGGACATTCGGCTTATTTGAACAGGAATGGCATCACCCGACTTATTTATGACACAAAATTGGCATTTTTTTTTGGTTATTTTTGAAAAAGGAAGGGTTGGACCCGATGAGGGTTGCCTACGTATCTCACATCCGGTGAGAATCAAACCGGCGTAGTTCGGGCAGATTTGCCCAGGCCAAAACTATTTTGATCAACAATTTTTCTTTCTATTTTCAAATATTTTTTTTTTTTTTTTACTATTTTTCAAAAATCCGGCAGCATTTCGGTACTATTTGGGGCATTTGGTTTCTCACAACAAATGGTCACCCTTACTTAGTCCTGACACTGCTTATTTTCATAATTCACTCATTTAGACAAGCCAGTCAACATGCAAAGCCGGGCAAATAAATGCGCAAGTAGCACGTAAGATGCATCAGGATGGTCAATTTATTTCGGGTCACCTGTCCTAGACGGACCCAACCCCTGTGTTGAGTCCCCTAAGTCAAATGCACATGATGCAAACAAACGTCCTACTAGGGATCCGGCATGTGGTTTTGTTCTTCTAGGCTTAACCCTAGGTTTACTGGTCTAGACCTGGCTTACCCGAGCGGACAACTCGAGCCGAGGGGGAGGCAGCGTACCGGGGATACAGAAGCTCCGCCGGCTTTGCAACTTATCCAAACCTCGTTCTAAATTGGGAAAGACTCTAAACAGAAGAGAAGCTACACGAAGTGCACCCTTCTCCATGATGTAGAAGACTCAGAGAGAGGAAGGGATTCGCGACAGTTTATATATACAATTTCAACAAAATATCAAAGCGGTAAAACATTTAGCACATATAGCATGGAACATGTAGAAAAATCAGATAAAGCCAAATATAACAATTGCACTAAGCTCGAATTCTTGAACCCTGAATCGAAATTCTGGGTTCGTATCCCCAGCAGAGTCGCCAGAGCTGTCACACCTCCTTTTTTACACACCTACCCCGAAGGATAAATGTATAAGGGAGTTTTTTCCATTTAAAGTGACATTATTCGAAATGGAATCATTTATTTATTTTTAGAGTCGCCACTTGGGATAGGGTTGGCTTTTGGTGTCCCAAGTCACCGATTTAATTTAAATCCCAAATCGAGGAAAATTTCGACTTCCCAATTGGAGTCTGCGAACCAGAAATTCTGTGTAAGGAATTCTGTTGACCCGAGGGAAGGTGTTAGGCACCCCCGGATCCCGTGGGTCTAGCACGGTCGCTTAAATTGTTATAAATGGCTAAAATCGGGTTTTTATACATATTTAAACCTATAGTGCAATTTTAAGATTATTTACCACTTTTGGTTTATTTTGTTTTTACGAAAGTGAACGCCGTTTAAGAGCGTGTTTTTGGATCACGTCACATGAAATGCACCCGGAAAAAAAATGACACCTCTTATTCAACGTTTTGGGACTTGGATTTGGGTTGCATGAAATGCACACCCGAGTTTAGGAAAGTAGTATTAAAATTCGTGCCTAAAGTGGCTAGCGTCTTATTACTTTGCGGGGAGCCATGAAAATTCGCTAAATGGCATGTCCCGATTTCTAAGATATTTTAACACNAGGAAATCTGATTCTAAGTTGTAAAGCAAAATAGACAAAAAAGATGTGGATAAATGGAAGGATGAGAGAAAGAGAGAAAAAGAATACCAATGATATAAAATTCCAATATGTAAGGTCTATGAGTAATCTCATAAAAGGCAGTGTAATAAAGCATCAATACGCATTCATACCATAATAAAATGAATCTTCTTATAGAAATAGAACAAAAAATCAAGAGCTTCGAGCCAATAAAGACTGAGAAGATTGACTCAAGAACCAATTTCATTCTGAGCTCCATTGTAGAATTCGGACCTAACCATTAAGTAAGAAGTGATGGGAACGACGGAACTTGTGAATGCAAAAGATTCTATTGAAAAAGGAATCTTAATGATTCACTGGTCGGGATGGCGGAACGAACCAGAGATTAATTCATGTATTCGGAGATCTGAGAAGTCACGAGTTAACCCTACAAATGAAATAGGGATTGAAAGAGTCAATATTCGCCCGCGAAAACTTTTTTTATTGCAAAATTTAGGACAATACAATAAAGGACAAAATAAGGATTTGGTATAATAATACAATTTTTTTTTTTTTCGATTTCTATTTATAAAACTAAAAAGTTTAGTTATCTATTCAAACAAGATATACAAATTACTAATAGATTGAATGAAATCTCAAAGAATCCCACGTTCAAGGTATTACTCAGTAAATACATATATATCTTAACTTAAGATTGACTATTCTAGCTTAATTCAAATTCAATTTTTTTGAATCCTTTTATTCGCGAGGAGCTGGATGAGAAGAAACTCTCACGTCCGGTTCTGTAGTAGAGATGGAATTCAGAAACAACCATCAACTATAACCCCAAAAGAACCAGATTCCGTAAACAACATAGAGGAAGAATGAAGGGAATATCTCATCGAGGTAATCATATTTCTTTCGGTAAATATGCTCTTCAGGCACTTGAACCTGCTTGGATTACATCTAGACAAATAGAAGCAGGCCGACGAGCAATGACACGAAATGCACGTCGTGGTGGAAAAATATGGGTACGTATATTTCCAGACAAACCAGTTACACTAAGACCCGCAGAAACACGTATGGGTTCAGGAAAAGGATCCCCTGAATATTGGGTAGCTGTTGTTAAACCGGGTCGAATACTTTATGAAATGGGTGGAGTAACAGAAAATATAGCCAGAAGGGCTATTTCACTAGCAGCATCCAAAATGCCTATACGAACTCAATTCATTATTTCGTAATGTAATAGAAAAAAATGTAGAAAGGGCTCTTAGATATGAAACAAAACCGCATGTTTCTTTTTTTTTGGACAAAAATATTTCTTTTTTTTCTTCGCCCTTTGCATTCAAAGAACGGATTAAAAAAATGATTCAACCTCAGACCCATTTAAATGTAGCGGATAACAGCGGGGCTCGAGAATTGATGTGTATTCGAATCATAGGAGCTAGCAATCGTCGATATGCTCATATTGGTGACGTTATTGTTGCTGTGATCAAAGAAGCCGTACCATATATAAGGATCAATTACCCACTGAAGCCCCAAAGACCCCATCCGGAACCCTAGATCCGGGATTCGAGCAACTCTGGTTAGATTTGAAGAAAATTAACTTGAGATTCGGGAAGAAGAGGGTAAGGAGAGTGTATGGTGTTAATTTGGTTGAGTTTGGAGAAGATAGGGTTTTGGCCGGATTTTAGATTTGAAATCCGAGCATTTTGGTTGTGATTTGAGGGAAATTAGGTTGGGGGTCGGAAAGAGGATGATGAGAGGATTCCATGGTGTATTTTTTGGGTTATTTGGAGCACCGCCGCCGGCGGAGGCGATTTCCGGCCGGCGGCGAGCGGCGGCGGAAGGCGGAAGGGGGCGGAGATACGGTGGGGCTGTGGAGGTGAGGATTTCCGGTGGGGAGAGGAGTGGGGTGTGAGAGAGATGAGTGAATGGGGGGGTGGGGTATGGTTAGGACACTTATATATTAAAGCATAGGGGGTTCCCGTCCGTTGGATCAAGAAACATAGACGGCTAGGATTAATCATAAACAAAACGACGTCGTTTTGGTGGTAAGGGAAACTGGACCGGATCAGGAATATTTGGGCTGGGTCTTGGCCGAATTTTGGGTCCTCTTTTGGGCTAGAATTGTATTTTGGCCCAAATTTTGGGTCCTTTAACAAGACCAACTCTATTAATTCTTTTTCTTTCTTTTTCTCTTTTTGTATTTTTATATATTTGTTTATTTATTGCTTATGCTAAAACAAGGACATAATTAGACTATGTATTCCTTAAAATATTCAAAACTCTATTTTTTGCAATTTTCTTTTTATTTTAAAACTAAATTAATACCTAATTAATACTAGAATTGTGAAATTAAATGCCTAAATGCAAAAAATGCAACATATTTTGTATTTTCTATGAATTAAAATGCTACACATTTTTTTTGTATTTTTATGAATTAAAATGCAACATATATTTTTTTATATTTATTTTTTGAATAAAAATGCGCAGACAAAAAATGCAAACAAGACACCAAACTTATGCAATTAATTCCTAGAAATCAAATAATTAAAGGAAAAATCCTAATTTTAATGGATTTGTAGGAGTAAATTAAACATGGCAAAAATCACATGCTCACAACAGGTACTATTTCAGTTTGCAGTAGAGATGCTTTAGTTCTATTTGATCTAGGGTCTACATACTCCTATATGTCATCATATTTTTCTCCATATTTGGTTGTGCCTCGTGATTCTTTGAGTGCTCCCGTGTATGTGTCCACACCGGTAGGGGATTCTATTGTTGTAGATCGTGTATATCGTTTATGTATGGTTATTATTGGGGGTCTTGAGACTAGCGTAGATCTCCTACTTCTCGATATGGTTGATTTTGATGTCATTTTGGGGATGGATTGGCTGTCCTCTTATCATGCTACATTGGACTATCATGCCAAGACCATGACCTTCGCATTGCTGGGGTTGCCTCGATTAGAGTGGAGAGGGACTCTTGGTCATTCTACCAGCAGGTTATCTCTTATGTGAAGGCTCGGCGTATGATCGAGAAGGGGTGTTTGGCTTATTTGGCTTATGTTCGTGATTCTAGTGCGGAGGTTCCTTCTATGGATTCTGTGCCAGTTGTTCGGGAGTTCCTAGAGGTATTTACTGCAGACCTGCCGGGGATGCCACCCGACAGGGATATTGACTTTTGCATTGATTTGGCTCCGGGCACTTAGCCTATTTCTATTTCGCTGTACCGCATGGCCCCGCCAGAGTTGAAAGAATTGAAGGAGCAGTTGCAAGATTTGCTTGATAAGGGCTTTATTAGACCTAGTATCTCGCCCTGGGGTGCGCCGGTGTTGTTTGTAAAGAAGAAGGATGGGTCGATGAGGATGTGCATAGACTATCGGCAGTTGAACAAAGTCACCATCAAGAACAAGTATGCATTGCCGAAGATTAATGATTTATTTGATCAGCTTCAGGGTGCCAAGGTGTTTTCAAAGATCGATTTGAGGTCTGGTTACCATCACTTGAGGATTAGGGCATCCGATGTCCCTAAGACAGCTTTTCGGACTCGATATGGGCATTATGAGTTTCTAGTGATATCATTTGGGTTGACAAATGCCCCCACAACATTTATGGAATTGATGAACCAGGTGTTCAAGCCCTATCTGAATTCCTTCGTGATTGTTTTTATTGATGATATCTTGATCTACTCCCGCAGCCGAGAGGAACATGAGCAACATCTTCGGATCATTCTTCAGACTCCGAGAGATAGCCAGTTACATGCTAAGTTTTTGAAATGTGAGTTTTGGTTGAGTTCAGTTATTTTCTTGGGTCACGTTGTATTAGTAGAGGGTATTCAGGTGGACCCTAAGAAGATTGAGGCAGTCAAGGACTGGCCTAGACCCATATTAGCTACAGAGATATGGAGTTTCTTGGGTTTGGCGGGTTATTACCATTGGTTTGTGGAGGGGTTTTCATCTATAGCAGCCCCGCTGACCAAGTTGACCGAGAAGGGTGCCCCGTTCAGATGGTCGGACGAGTGTGAGGCGAGCTTTCAGAAGCTCAAGACAGCTTTGACTACGGCGCCAGTGTTGGTGTTGCCCACAGGTTCAGGGCCCTATATAGTATATTGTGAGGCATCTCGTATCGGACTTGGTGCGGTATTGATGCAGGGTGGCAAGGTTATTGCATGTGCTTCACGGAAGTTGAAGATTCACGAGAAGAAATATCCAGTTCATGACTTGGAGCTAGCAGCCATTGTTCACGCGTTGAAGATTTGGAGGCACTATCTATATGGCGTGTCGTGTGAGGTGTTCACTGATCATAAGAGTTTGCAGTATTTGTTCAAGAATAAGGAGCTCAATTTGATGAGCTATTGAAAGACTATGATATCACCATCTTGTATCATCCCGGGAAGGCCAATATGGTGGCCGATGCTTTGAGTAGGAAGTCAGCTAGTATGGGCAGCCTTGCGTATATTCCAGTTGGTGAGAGACCGATTGCTTTAGATGTTCAGGCTTTGGAGAATCAGTTCGTAAGGTTGGATGTTATGAGCCCAGCCGTGTTCTAGCTTGTACAGTCGCTCAGTCTTCATTATTTGAGCGAATTAGAGATTGGTAGTATGATGACCCTCATTTGCTTGTCCTTAGAGACACAGTGCGGCACAGTGATGCCAAGCAGGTTACGGTTGGAGATGATGGAGTTTTGAGGATGTAGGGTCGTGTTTGTGTGCCTAATGTGGATGGGCTTCATGAGTTGATTCTAGAGGAGGCTCACAGTTCCCGATATTCTATTCATCCGGGCGCCGCTAAGATGTATCAGGACTTGCGGCAGCATTATTGTTGGAGGAGGATGAAGAAGGATATTGTTGCATATGTAGCTCGGTGTTTGAATTGTCAGCAAGTTAAGTAAGAGCATTAGAGGCCTGGTGGTTTGCTTCAGAAGATAGATATTCCTGAGTGGAAGTGGGAGCGTATCACTATGGACTTCGTTGTTGGACTCCCACGGACTCAGAGGAAGTTCGACGCAGTTTGGGTTATTGTGGATAGACTGACCAAGTCAGCGCATTTCATTCCTGTGGCAGTTTCCTATTCTTCGGAGCGGTTGGCGAAGATTTATATCCGTGAGATCGTTTGTCTTCATGGTGTGCCCGTGTCTATTATTTTTGATTGAGGTACGCAGTTTACCTCGCATTTCTGGAGGGCAGTGCAGCGTGAATTGGGTACGCGGGTCGATTTGATCACAACGTTTCACCCTCAGACGGACGGACAGTCTGAGCGTACTATTTAGATTTTGGAGGATATGCTCCACGCATGTGTCATTGACTTTAGAGGTTCTTGGGATCAGTTCTTGCCGTTAGTGGAGTTTTCCTACAACAACAACTACCAGTCGAGCATTCAGATGGCTCCCTATGAGGCATTATATGGTAGACGGTGTTGATCACCGGTTGGGCGGTTTGAGCCGGGGGAGGCTCGGTTATTGGGTACGGATTTGGTACAGGATGCCTTGGATAAAGTTAAGATCATTCAGGATAGACTTCGTATAGCTCAGTCCACGCAAAAGAGTTATGCCGACCGTAAGGTTCGTGATGTGGCATTCATGGTCGGAGAGAGAGTGTTGCTTTGGGTGTCACCCATGAAGGGTGTGATGCGATTTGGGAAGAAGGGCAAGTTAAGCCCTAGGTTCATTGAGCCTTTTGAGATCCTTGATCGAGTGGGAGAGGTGGCCTACAGACTTGCGTTGCCCCCAGGCTTATCAACGGTACATCCAGTGTTCATGTGTCCATGCTTCGGAAGTATCACGTCGATCCATCCCACGTGTTAGATTTCAGCACTGTCCAGTTGGACAATGTTTGACCTACGAGGAGGAGCCAGTAGCTATTCTAGACCGACAGGTTCGACAGTTGAGATCGAAGAGTTATCCTTCGGTTTGTGTGCAGTGGAGAGGTCAGCGTGTTGAGGCAGCTACCAGGGAGTCCGAGTCCGATATGCGGAGCAGATATCCCACCTTTTCACCGGCTCAGGTACTTTTCTATGTCCGTTCGAGGACGAAAGGTTATTTTAGAGGTAGAGAATGTGATGACCCAAAAGGGCATCTTGTATTTTATAACCCTAATAGAGTGTTCCGAGGCCTTCAAAATCTCATTTTATTTCTCCTCGATTTGCATGCGCAATCCGGGCGCGTTTTCGGATAGCCTTTATGTGGAAATTTGAGAAAATAATAATTTTTGCCTTTAAGAGTTGAATTTAGTTGACTTCGGTCAATATTTTGAGTAAACGGACCCGGATCTGTGTTTTGACGGCCCCGGAGGGTCCGTAGTAAAATATGGAACCTGGGCGTATGCCAGGAATCGAATTTCGAGGTCCCTAGCTCGAGAATGAATTATTGATGAAAATTTTAAACTGAAATTATAATGGTTTTGAGAAATTGGTTAATAGTTGATCTCGTTTGTATCGGTTCCGTATTTTGATTCTGGAACCCAGTACATGTCCGTTATGATATTTATACCTTATCTGTGAAGAGAAACGGAACTGATTTGACGTGATTCGGACCTTTGGTTGAGAAAATAGAAGTTTTGAAACTTTCTTGATAATTTCATGCAATTTGGTGCTAAATTCATTGTTCTAGGTGTTATTTTGGCGATTTGATCGCACGAGCAAGTTCGTATGATGTTTTAAGACTTGTGTGCATGTTTGGTTTGGAGCCCTGAGGGCTCGGGTGAGTTTCGGATAGGCTACAGAGTGATTTGGACTTAAGAAAAAATTGTTGGTATGTTGCAGGTCTGCAGACTTCGCAATTGCGAGGTCTGGCTCGTAAATGCAAGCCTTGAATTTGCAAGAAATGATCGCATTTGTGAAGCAGGGGAGGGGACTGGGGAGTTCGCATTTGCGAAGAATTGGCCGCATTTGCAGAAGTCCTTGTTCGCATTTGCGACTACGACTTCGCATTTGCGAAGGCAACAGAAATGCGAGGGGTTCGCATTTGCGATACCTTTCTCGCATTTGCGAGCTTCGCAAATGCGAAGCTGAGGTCGCAAATGCGACATCTGCAGCTGATAAGTTTGGACATAGATGGAATTTTTCATTCATTCTCCCATTTTTCAAAACCTAAACTTCAAGAGGCGATTTTCCAAGGGCTAGTTCTTCCCCAAACATAGGTAAACGATTCTTAACTCATTTCTTTCAATCAATTACATCTTTTTACAAGATTTCATCCTAGAATCTAGGGTTTTTCATGGTGGAATTCGGTGTTTTTGGGTAGAACTTAGGAATTTTGAAATTTGGGGATTTAGACCTCAAATTGAGGTCGGATTCCAAAGCCAATTGTATATGGCTCGGGGGTGAATGGATAATCGGGTTTTGGTCCGAACTTCGAGTTTTGACCAAGCGAGCCCGGGGTCGATTTTTGATTTTTTGGGGAAAATGTTGGGTAACTTACACTTATGCATTGGAAATGATTTCTTTAGCGATAATTGATGTTATCAAGTTAATTATGAGTAGATACGAGTGGATCGGAGGTGGAATATAGAGGAAAAGCGGTAATTGACTTTTAAATTGGCCGTTGGATTGAGGTAAGTGTTATGTCTAATCTTGACTTGAGGGATTAGGGATTCTCGACGTAACTGATATGTGAAAATCCATGTGTGTGGCATATAGGTGAGGTGACGAGTACTTATGCGCCGCCAAATTATCTGTTTAGCCTGTTCCCTTCCCCGTTCCTAGTATATTGTTTTCCTGTCTTAACTGCTATATGCTTATTGATGCTTCCATGTTTAAATGCTTCTTGTTAGATGTTGCTTTCTTATTTATTAATTGTTCTGTAGTTCATGGTATCACAGTATTGGTTTAAGTTGGTTTATCGGTATTCCATAGTACATTTTGGTTGGTCTCGCTGTGCAGTATTAATTGATGAAGTTTTCATAATTGTATAGACCTCCGTTTGCTTTGGTTTGAGGTATGAATGTTGTGGAGGGTTTTGAGCTAAATTGTAAAATACTTGTTCTTATTGTGTGATTGGTATTGATATGGTGGGATCGGGTTGCACGCCGCAACAGGAGTAATATTGGTGAATGTTCCTATAGTTACTGATTATATGGTGGGATCGGGATGCGCGCCGCATCATTTTATTGTTTATGCATTCTTCTTCTCCTGTGATTCTACTCCGTAGTATTGTAATTCTCTTAAGGATTGGTTATAGCTGAGTACTGGCAAGACATTTGAGTTCTGTAATTATTTCAATGCAAGTACTGTTTCATTTCATTCCGTACTTTCTTTTTTTGCTTTATTATATATTGTATGCAGGTTATGTTGTGAATGCCCCGTCGTAGTCTCGTCACTACCTTATCGAGGTTAGGCTCGGCACTACCAGTACATGGTGTCGGTTGTACTGATACTGCACTCTACACTTTCTGTGCAGATTTTGGAGCTGGTTGTGGCTGATCGAGAGGTCGGTTGCAGGCATTCATCTAGGAGACCCAAGGTAGTCCTGCAGATGTCCGCAGGCCCTGCGTCCCCTCCTATGTTCTACATTTCTATTTTATTTTCTTTCGAGACAGATGTATTTTTCTTTTAGACCCATACTTGTAGATATTCATAGAATGTTCGTGGATTGTGACACCAGTTTCTGGGTGGTAACTGTTTCGGTATTGTTATTAGTTTGAGGATGATCGGTTAATTATGTATTTCCGCATTTATTTCCGTTCGATTTAGCTTTGTTAGTTTTAACTATAAATTGTAAAGGAAAAAGGTAAATAGAACTCTAACGTTGGCTTGCCTAGCGAGTGCGATGTTAGGCACCATCACGGTCCCGACAGTGAGAAATTCGGATCGTGACAGTTTTTCAGGTAGGGGCGAAGCGAAAAGCTGGGCTACAGGTTCAGTCGAACTCGATAACCTTTGCACAAACAATATCTTTGTATTAAGAAATTTATTAATAATATATAAATATTAAAGTTGAAATCTTAGTTTCACCTATATTCGCTGGATGCAAATGTTTCAAAGAGTTGGAGGGAAGGAAGGGGATAGTTTCACCTTAATTCAACCAAAATAAGATAAATCATCAATAAGGTAAGCTAGATAATTCCCTTTTCATTCATTAAGAGTAGATTGAAAAATAAGTTAAAATTATCAAAACGTATAACCCTACCCTACTTTTTCGTGCCCTAGTAATTGTCCCCACCCTTTACTTCTCTAGAGCCATCACAACATCTAATGCACCTATGCCTACTTGGCGGCATCATTGAATGAATGGAGAATTTTCCATTCGCCCGAATGTATGTGTCATTATTTGATTGGACGCAATGGTAGGTTTAAGTCGAGGTGAAGTGGATGCTCAAGAACGAAATATTTCTTTCAACCCAACTTATGTGATGTTGTGTTATTTGGTACATAGTTTAAAAATAAAATACTTTTTGAAATTTATAGTCTAAAACAAGTTCTAGATATTTTTGTGATTACAATCATTTTATTAATAGAATAAGTTTTAGGGCGACTATCATTTTAGCCCGCATCAGAATCTATTTATATTTGATAGCCAAAAAAATGTATAAAATTTGTATAATTTTTGTATGTAACCTACAGAAACGTATATATATATTCAAAAGAAATATACATTTTTTCGGCTATTATTTTGAGAGCGGCTATGTAATGTTATTTTTTCAAAATTAGTTTAAAGTTAAATTATTTCTAAATATAAAAAAATTTGTAGTCCTTATTGACTAACACGCTTTGCTTTCATTTAAATGATCCTTAATAGAGTTGGATTTAGATAGCTCGTTATTAATTGCAGTAGAGCTCAATGGTTTGGTTAAGCTATACTAATAGATGGGAAGAAATGTAGCAGTGATCTAGGCCATTAAATCTTGGCCTAAACTTTCTTTATCTTAATATAAAAACAAGATATGTATACCAACCAAAAAAACTTACATTTCTAAATAATAATTTGAAAATAACCTCTTAATATCCTTTCAATTCCTTCATTATATTGTTCTACAATATGCCATCAACAGCAAATTCAACAGAGGATCAATGGTCAAGTGGTCTTTGTGATTGCTTAGATGATCCCATCAACTGTATAGTTTTTGCATTTTGTGCTTCATCATTGCAAATTCATTAGTGATCTTTACACAAATAATCAGTTGAATTCACAGTTTATTTTTTTCTAATCGATATAATTGACTATATATCGATTATACACATGTTGATGTTTTCGCTTCGATTATTCTATCATCATGCCTCCCTACCACCTTATCTTATTGATGTTACTACGTGTTGTCTCTACTTCTTTTACGTTTATCTTGAGTCGGGGGTCTATCGGAAACAACCTCTCTACCTTCACAAGTTAGGGGTAAAGTCTGCGTACACTTTACCCGACTTCCAGACCCTACTTTGTGGGATTACACTGAGTTTACTATTGTTGTTGTTGTTGTTGTTGTTGTTGTTGTTATACATTCACTGCCTTTTTATTATTGTTATAAGTGATTGGATAAGAGGTTATTTAGGTTAATTCTTTAATTTCGCTTAAACAAAACAATAGTATTTGCTAAAATCTTGATAATTTTCTTGATTCTTTGAAGGTGTGGCTACTTGTTTTTTCCCATGCATCACTATGGGGGAGAATGCTGAGATTATATCAAAAGGAGAAACATGTATGCTTATAATCTTCCTTATTTTCTTTGTTAAACATTTTTTTTTTTTGGTTAGTGATTTCGATGTTTTTAGGCCATGAAAACTTAACTTAAAGTTGAGAGTGATGTTGTGACGCATATATACATCGTCACCGTAAATAAAAAAGAAAAACACTATCAGGTCATTCAAAAATATATGTAGGTAAGTCTTCATACAATGTGAGACTTGTTTAAAAATAAAACAAGTTATGAACTACAACATATAAAGAAAACCTGATAGTATAAAAAAAATTACACTGGCGATGTATATAGCTTAAATTCAAAAGTTGACATACAAACTAAGTACTTACACTAGGAATATGTTGCATTGCATCTCATTATAGGACCCTGGTCAATATTTGCATTTTGTTTTAATATTTTTACTGATTATGAATAATCATAATTTAAATATCCTCAAATGTTAAAGTAGAAATAGGGTAAACATACATGCAAGTGTTTCTCTTTTTATTTAATTATCCTCTCAGAATCATGTTAGTCTCTTTATTTTATTATGTCATTCTTTTTGGGATCTTTCAGTAAATAGTCCGCTGGATTCACTGTTTAATTTATTTTCTAGTCGATATATAAATTATATATTATTATATATGAGTATATACATATTGTACATATATTATATATTTAATATACATCCGCCAGCATTTTTAGTTTAAGCGATAGAATGAACGGCTATTTTGATTAATTTTTCTTTTATTTTTTCAGCTTGTATAGCAGCAACCACCATCTACTACTTGCTGTGCTCAATCGGGTGTCAACCTGGTTATGGATTTCTATACAGATCGAGACTACGAAAACTGTTAGGTTTGCCAAAGGAAGCATGTAAAGATAATATTGTCCATACATGCTGCTGTTTTTGTGCACTTTGCCAAGAACATAGAGAACTCAAACTCCATGGAGCTGATCCCACTATTGGTAATAATTACCTTACGAATAATTTGATTGTCTAAATATTTTTATACCATCAGTACATAAAACTTAATGAAGGAGAACTTTGGCGTAACTGGTAAAGTTGCTGCCATGTGACCAAGAGGGTCGCGGGTTCGAGCCGTGGAAACAGTTTCTTGCAGAAATGCAAGGTAAGGCTCCATACAATAGACCCTTGTGGTCCGACCCTTCCCCGGACCCCGCGTATAGCGGGAGCTTAGTGTATCGGGCTGCCGTAGTACATAAAACTTAATGAAAATAAAAAAGAAAAAAAGAAAAGAAACCAAATAAGGTTTAAACCGTCAACGTTCTCTGTCTGTTATGTTAAATATTAAGACAACAACAATAGAAGGGGAAAGAAAGAAAGAAGGTAAGAAGGAATTTACCCCTTTACTTTCCAAGTCTAAATTTGGCCAAATAACATAACGGTAAGGATAAATTTGACGGAATTATATAATAGAAGATAACTATAAACAATATTCGAAAGTAAAAGAGTAAATTTTAAACCTTTTTCCTAAATATAATGTCATTTAAGGGTAAATTTAGAATAATTTTTTGGTTTCTCTTTATTATGTCTCCACTTGCCAATAGATTATAAAATTGTGGATCAAAGACGATTGATCTTTACATTTTTTTTTTTTTTTTTTTTTTTTTTTTTTGACGATTGTGTTACAGGCTGGAAAGCAAATGTAGAGAATTGGAAAAGTCAAGCGGTCACTGTGCCTCCGTTCTTTGAACCGGAGATGATGCGTTAGGCCTATATTTAGAATTTAAATTTTATAGATTTGAGTGTGTAATTTTACCACAACTAATTTAATTTACTGGGTTTGAAATTAATTACTTTTTACTTTTTTAATAAAACATTCCAGAGTTATATAAATCATCCCGGTCGTCACGTATGAGATTAAGCTGGGTTTATTGTTGTTGTTATATTAAACAATCACAGGTTGTTTTCTTGTGACCTATAGGTCACGAGGTCAAGCCGTGAATCAGCCAGCAATGCTTGTATCAGGATAGGCAGCCTAAATCACACCCTCTTAAATTGCAGCTCCTCCTCGAATCCTATGTGAATACCGAGTACTTCGTACACCGAGCTGCCCTTACATATATAGACAACCAGAAGACAGGGGAAGGATGAGCAGGAAGTTAAGATTGACCAAATACTACTCCCTTCATTCGCTTTTACTTGACCGCTATTGACTTTGCACACCCCTTAAAAAATAATAAATAAAGTGCATAATTTACCATGATACACATATTAATTGGTGTATAATTTTAATGGATTTGAAAATGATTTGGAATGAGTAATTAATGCACAGGGTAAAACAGGAAAAATAAATTATTTTTCTCTTGATATGCGAAAGTGGACAAGTAATAGTGAAAATCTATTTTTAGAATAGTGGACAAGTAAAAGTGAACGGAAGGAATATATATTACATGAGTAAAAAAACATATATCAATTCATTCCTGAAGTAATGAACTTTTTAGATGCATTTTTTAGATATGCATTTTTTAGATCAAACCGACCTAAAATCATATGCATTTTATAGATATTGTTTTATTGACAACTATAGTAATTAACAAAGGAACACTAAACTGTAGTTCCATTTTACCTGGAAAAGCTAAAAAAAACTGTTCTGAATAGTAATGAACGTGCAAGCACCCGAATATTTAATTAATAGAAAATAAAAAATTAAGTTATAATTATACAAAAATCATTAGTCATTTAACTTAATAAAATAAGAATCAGGTATAATTAATTTTTTGACCATGCAAGATAATATTGGAGGTAGCAGTATCAAAGATTACCCCCCCCCCCCCCCCCCCTCCTTGCTTGGAGGCTTTTCAAAAATCCCCACCAATTATGGGCCCAAGCTTTACTACTTCATTACTTAACACCAAATAGTCTACCAAACAAACAAACTTCAATGATTTGGCGTAATGTCATGCAAGGCTGGGACTCCTGCAAATTAGGATATAAATGGAACATAGTCACAGGAAAACATATTAAATTCTGGACGAACCCCTGGATTAATCAAAATTATCAAATTCAACAACATATATTTGGACCCTTTCCAAAAGATGAGGAGAATAAAACTGTATCAACCTATTACTATAACCATACGTGGCATCTCCAATTACTCCCAATCAATCTACCATCTAACCTACACAACATCATTACAAGTACTTATATGCCACTTCACCCTTCTACATATGATCAAATCTATTGGGGACTCACACCAAATGGTATATTCTCAGTCAAATCAATGTATAACTCCTTCATAACTAACACAAACACCACGACGGATACTCAACTGGATAGCTACAGCTGGATTTGGAAACTCATAATTCCACCAAAGATATCACATTTCATATGGCTACTTTGCCATGAAAGGCTCCCAACTGCAACATACCTATGCAGGTTAGGTATCATTATTTCTGATATTTGTGTGGAATGCCAGCTGCATCCTGAATCTTTACAACATGTTTTTTTTGAATGTACCCCTGCTAGATATCTTTGGGATAAGCTTAAAATATCCACAACAAATATAACTTCCTTGTTGGACAATAATAGTAATCTCTCTTTATTAAATGTATTCATACATCAGCACCTGCAATACCCTAAATATAATATTCCAAGTACTACCCTTATTCCTTTTGCTTTATGGGAACTATGGCTCACACGGAATCGCACTACTATGGATCATCAAAAATGCTACTTAAATATACAATCCATTTATACAAAAGCAGCAGAGTTTTACCATCTTACATTTCATACAATAAAGAGCAATAAAATAATTCCCCTATATGTAAAATGGCACCCCCCAGATAGTCATACCTATAAATTATACATAGATGGCTCTTGTGCACCCACAAAATCTGAGTATGGAATAGGAGGTCTTTTTCGTAATACACATGGAGACTGGATACTAGGTTTTGCAGGCAATTCTATACCAGGAACTGCCATTCAAACTGAACTTCTTGCTCTGCTCAAAGGACTGCTAATTGCTGCAAAAAGTAACATCAAGCCTTTGGTCATTGAAACGGATGCACAGGCCATCCTTGGTATGTTTAATTCCAATACAATGCAATATACTAACATAATTAATGACTGTAGGTTACTACTACTACAGCTGCATAGCCCAGCTCTTCGCAGTATTTACAGGGAACAAAATAGTGTCGCAGATCTCCTAGCCAACTTTGGGGCCAAGCATACAAGGAAATCATGTCTACTATTTCAGAATCCACCACCTTTTGCCAATGCAGTGTATAAACAAGATCAACAAGGCCTACTAAGAAGAAGAATGGTTAAAAACAGTTCTACTAGATGTAATAGTAGTAGTTTAGCTAGTATGGTACCTAGCCGCTCTAATGGTAGTTTGGACAATTCGACTTTTGCTTTACTTAAGGGTTCCTCTACCGGGGCCTCTAGTAGTTCTAATGTAAATCCGATGCCTATAATGCATCACTTGAACAACTCTGTAAGAGCTTGACTATCTATATAAATATATATCTTTTGCACCAAAAAAAAAAAAAAGATTCCCCCCCCCCTTCCTCCCCCCATACAATGTGCAAACGATTCCAATTGAACTGTTAGGGATTTTTATCGGACGAAATAGTCAATCTGTAATCACATTTGGTAAAACGCGACTTGTGAATTAAATCGCATTTATTAAATGCCACTTGTAATCGCATTACTATATGCCACTTATAAATATGATACGATCCAAGATAAACAAAACAACGGAATATGAAAATAATACTCCCTCCGTTTCAATTTATGTGAACCCATTTGACTGGGCACAGAGTTTAAGAAAAGAGTGAAGACTTTTGAACTTGTGGTGTAAAATGAGGCACATATATTTTGTGTGGCTATAAATCATTGCATAAAGGTAAATTGTTTCCAAATAAGGAAAGGGGTCATTCTTTTTGGCACGAACCAAAAAGGAAATATGTTCACATAAATTGAAACGGAGGGAGTAATAATTAAAGCAAAATCAAAAGTTGTCTGAATAATGAAATTTAGAAGAAAATTTAGAACCTGAAGTCAACGTCTCAAGCAACAATTGAAAACTATCTGATTGCCTCCCAAAAACGACAAATTAGAACCCTAGATTTAAAGAAAAGAGAAAAGATTACCCTCAAGAACCCAAGTCTTAAAAACTGGTAATCTAAAGTCGAACTCGAACCAAGAAGTTCCAAATCTCTCTCAAGTGTTTTCTTATGTCAAAATATGTTATCCTAATGAAATAACCCTAGGATGTTATAAATACCCAATGGTTAAAATAGGAAATTTTAAAGTTAATGTCCGAAAAAACTCGTCAGGCCAAACCGTAGCCTCAACCATAACCCCAACCGTAACGCACAGCTGAACCGTGTCGAATTCCAGAAGCTTATTTTCTTCAACTCTTCAGGCCCCTCTTAAACTGTAGCCAACGGTTGGTGAAACCGTGTCATACGGTTTGAGTTGGGGTCTTGATTCTTCAATTCTCAAGACTCCAAACATGGTATGCTTTGCATGAATCTTGCAAGTGACTCTCCAAACATCTTCTAGTCAATTGTTGAAGATCATGCAGCTCCCCAACGTGCATCCCTCGAGCATTCTTGAACTTGGAGCGAGTCAACGGTCCACCAAATGATTCGGGGTTATCTTAAATATTTTCTGTTTTGCCCGGACTATCTTGGATCATATCATTCTTCCCCTCTTAAAAAAAAGATTTGTCCTCGAATCTTGGCCTACAACACAGAAAAACCACAATAAGATGTAGAATTTACATGATAAACAATACTTATTTAGTATAAGCAATATAAGATAGTGTCAATGCATCCACTTGACCCAGTTACACCTACGAAGTATAACTATTCCCCTAGAAAGCATATGGACATCATAACCATAAAATTTATGCAAACCCAGATACATAAGATTAAAATCTCTGTTAGGTACATTATACATATGATGTATACTAGATGAAGCTAATGCATTATTGAGATAATTACACAAATCCCTCTTCTTAATGGTAGAATCTCTAGGTCCTAAATAAATATCATGCCAATCCTGGAAAAGATCTAACTCTAGTTTCAACGTATATCTCTTGGCATAAACTAATGAGAATGACTCATCAAAATTAGAAACTAAATAGGAAAAGATATAAACACTAGAAGTAATGTCAAATGTTTACTTCCCTTATCATCTTTGCAGTCTTCAGTCTTGGCATTGTCCTCAAAACTTAAGCCACTATATTCTGCTTTCAACTCAATCCCCATGGTATTTAAGTAATCAAAATCTCCATGGGCCTCATTTTTCTTATTGGTAACCTGTTGTTATATTTACTCATCCCATAAGGTCTTAGAATAATACGCCTTAACTTGACCACTCGCATTCTCTCGTTGTCCTTTTCCTCATAATCCTTTTCAAATTCCTCTAGAGAAATAATACTAGAACAAGAAATTGTTAAAGGGTTAATACATGAAGAAGCTTCATGCTCCCTCCAGCTCTCTTTGCGTTTCTCATTTAACTTTTCTTGTGCCATGCTCTCATCACATTGCAGCATATTATTCTCATGAGAAGAAGAATCAACAAGTTTAAACTCACCCATTAAAGAAGTTCATTCAATAACACAATTGTTACTATGAAGTTGAAACAAATAATCAACAAGGTCATGGCCATTAGTACTTTGAGTGATGTCTCCACTTAAAGCATTAATCTCCTCAGAATAAGGTGTGTCGACGCCCCCTTTTTCTCGCAAAATCGGGTTTACGACATTTTTGGAAAAGACAACTCTATTCCTGTTTGGGAATTGGGTTTTTGGATTTGAAGAGTCGCCACCTAATGATTATAGTGCATTAGGACACTTTAAGGAAGAGTTTGAGATGAAGAACCAGAGTTTGGGTAAGGGCTAGAAATTATCTCGAGGGGAAGGTGTTAGGTATCCCTCAAGATCCACTAGTGTGGTTCCCGGCCATGTTACAATTGTGACTTTAAGAGCAAACAACAAGTAAACAAATAGAGGTCTCAAATAGAAGGGGATTGACACATAATGTTGCAAGTGAATTGAAAATTTGGAGAAAAATAAAGAAAGCAGAAATTTTGAGGAAATGGTTTAAACAATTCTGAAAATAAACACAAACAAGTAAAGGGAAAGGGGGTCCTAGGTTTATAAATAATATGGATCACCCCACACAACACCCGGTAACCGTTTATACATGTGGTGTTATCGCATGATCATCATATCCATATCTACCCTTCCCACCCCATTAAGGTATTAAAGCGCGGAATGTCTCGTTACTTATTGCATGCTAGTACCCGTCCCAATCCTATCAGTCCCGGAGGAATTTGGACTAACTAGTCCTAATGGGAGAGGGGTTTGGGGCCTTTTGGAGAGTTTTCAAAGGACAAAATACTAAGGCGTCAATCAAAACACATAATGCAAGTAAAGGGGACAGCAAATAAGCAAGTAGGGCTCACATAAGCCTCCTAAAATCAGATAAAGCCATAGAGTTTAGCATGTCTTGCACGAACTGGTTTAGTCTTAAATTAAATTAAAGCGATGAGCGGACTGATTCAACACATATTTTTAGATAGGAAGTCTGCCTTAGGCTTACTCGAATGCAGTTGTCTAAGACTGATCCAGTTGATTAGTTAAACCCTTTTTTGTCTATGTGTTGGATAGAACTACTGATTTTAAAACACAAGCTGATTTTAAAAGAAAATTTCAGAGTAACAAAAAAGGTTTCAGAAAAGGGTACGTGGATTAACAACTAAACGAGTTCCAGAATGCAGATCGGTTGGGTAATGTTTACCAGAGTTCATGCGAGTAGGTTTAGAAAGAAAAGTCGTTTGTTTTAGTATAATCAACACTGTTTTGAATAAGTGAGACAATTTTGGTTTCGAAATCCCTATAGGCATGCTTTCTATACGTGATACCCTTTTAAATACTAATGGAATCCTTGTAAACCAAGATATCTACATATGCCATTTTTTTATTAAACCTACATGTTTGCCTAGTGATGCTATTATATGCAGAGATGCAAACCCCTATAGGCATGGTATCTACATGCAGAATTCTTATGAGCAGGATATCTGTATGATATACAAAATTCTTATAGGCATGGTTTCTACATATGACAGTGCAGAATTCCTATGAGCATGATTTCTATATGTGAAAGTGCAGAAATCTTATAGGCATGATTTCTATATGCAGATGCATAAACTTGTGAACATGATTTCTATGAAAGTGCAGAAATTCAGAAGCAAACCCTATAGACAGGATGTCTATATGCTTAGTTGCAGGAATCGAATGTTAAATCTTATAGACATATTTTCTACATGTGAAGTTGCACAAATCAGAAATAAAATCCTATAGGCATATTTTCTACCCTTTGTGCATAAAAGTAACCCCTCCTTTTTTCACTAAATCCCCATGAGTTTATACAATTTATTACAGATCAGTAGAACAAAATTGAAATTAAAAGTACATCAGAAGTTATCAGCTACATCCGAGCAGCCTAATTCAAACTTAGTGTCTAATAATATGAGATTGAACCACTTCCGAGATCAAGATTCCAAGGCCTTCTCTTTTCTAGGGTGTTTCAGAGATCCAAGGAGTTTCAGGAACCCCAGGCAGTGCTTACACCCAAGATATTAATCAGAATGAGTTATAGTGCAGTGTGGAAGAGCCAACCCTCAAGTGTCCAAGTTCAGAGGGAGCTCAGGGGTCCCAAGGCAAGGCTCACAAGAGAGGGGCAGAACTTAAATTCTAAGAATGAGTGCAAGTGCAATAGAGAGGGGGGGAAGAAATGCCAAGGCAGGCTGGTGGTCATGCCTAACCATGAGGTAGGCTGGCACACCCCTGACCAAACCTGTTGGCCAAACATTAGAGAGTAAGGACCTATTGAAGGTCAAGCCATGGCCTGGACATTAATTAGAATGCTGTCAGGCCAAAGCTTTAACTCAACACACATAATAAGGGAATGGGGATGGGAAATTGAAAGAGCTTAGGACCCAAAGGGTCCAGTTCATGTCCATGGACAATAACTTCAGCTATGTTGCCATGTATTTTGAACCATAGCTCAAAACACATAAGGGGATATAGGAATGGGATTCATTACAAGAAATGGGTAGAACACATTACACAAAGATTAAATACTTCAGACATTAAAGTGAACATGGACATAAGAACTGGTAAGTAAACACATTGGGTTGGGGCTAGAATTAAAACTAGGACATACTAGTTTCAGAAAGCAAAGAGAGCAGAAATCTTGTAACAGGCCACAATACAAATAGCAAGAGTATACTTATGAGTGTGAGTCTGAGTTCAGAAAAAAGACTCGAGTGTTGGTCGTGTGTGTGTTAAGAAAGGAGCAGGTATTTATAGTTTGAAATCAGGCAGGGAACAAAGGTAAGAAAATAATCATGTATCAATTAGAATCAATCAGTAGCAGAAAATCCTTTGATTGAGAAGTTCAAATTTGAACGGTAAAGGGCAGAAATTATTTAAGGAAGGAGATCAAGTAAACATATTGTGCATAGAATACAAATAAGGGGTAAATACATAGGGGTTTTAATTAAGGAAAGAAAATTTGAAACACACGGTTAAGTAAATAAGGCAAAAACAAAGTAAATCAATTAGTACATAGTAAATCAGGGAATCAGGGATTCAAAATCACTAATGAACCAAGTCAGAAATAAGGGAATCGAAAGGTTAAAGAGAGTTTTCAAATAAAACAAGGAAAGAATCAATCATGCTTACACAAGGAAGTCTGAAATCAGTCCCAAAATCCTAGAGGGACAACCAGTGTATATAAAGAATGCACAACATCGGGCGTGTGAGGTTAAATCATGACACAGAGAAACAATAATGCTAGCGAAACATGATAGTCGTATAGGCTAATCAGAAGCATGCTAAAGAGTCAAGTAAACAGGGTCTTATAGATTTTAGCAAAAAGTCAGAACCACATGGAGAAACAAAGACGAAACAACTTCAGCAACTCAGAGATTAGGGTTTTGAAACCAAGCAAGTTTAGAGATGAGAAGCACACAAAGCACGTAACAAGTGGCCTCAAACTCGAAAGAAACCCCCAAATTCTAGGGTTTTTACCATTAATCGAGTCTAGAGACGAAAACAAGCAAGTCAGGCAAAAGAATACTAACAAAATAAGTTCAGAAAACTCAAAGGGATTGAGACCTTAAACATGTATTTTCTTGAAAACTTCATGAAAACATAATGAAAGAAAAATCGTGCAAAATACAGTAGGGGAAGTCATAAGAGCAAGATAGAAGAAAACACAACAGAAGAAAACACATAAGAATCACAGTAGAGCATGTAAAATCAGAGAAACCCTAAATCGGAGAAGATGAAAGGTTTGAAAGCAAACTTTTGAAAGAAACTTTGAGAAATCGTTTGAAAACCTTAAAATAAACATAGATCTAGAACAGATCTGGAGGAATCAGGAGAACCTCGAAAGGCTAGGGTTTCAGAAGAACCCTAGAAGCGAGAAAGCCTGGAAAAGTCACGATCTAAGCTAGAGAATATCACAATCAGGCTCAAAAGACCAAGAGCCACCGGAGCAAAGCCGCAGATGGCCGGGATCTTCGAATCGATGAAGGTCTGATTGAGGACCTTCGAGGTCTGGCCTCGAACCTTCAGGTATCAAGCACGTGAGAGCAGTAGGGGGTGAGAATAGGTCGTCCATGGTTAGAAAAGCCATAGATTCCAGTGGATTTGGGGTTTGAGGTGGCAGAGAGCGATTAGAGTTTCGAGAGAGCTCGATAGCGTTTGAGAGAAGAGAGGAGTTAGAGGCGGCGCTTCTGAAAGAATGGGGTAGGGTTTAGGGGGTCGTTTGGAATTAAAAAGGAAAGAAGAGATCTGGGCCGTTGATCAAAATAATCAATGGCTCAGATTTTAAAAAGAAAACGGGCGGGTTTGGGCGATTGGATCAAGTAATCGGATTTAAATTGATTTGGGGGTTGGGATTGGGTTGAATTGGGGTGCAAATTGGGCTGTAATTGAAATGAAATTGAGGGCATATTTTAAATAGCCACTTTTCCCCCGTTTTATTTTATAAAAATAGCGATGATGGTTTTTTAAAAATAAATTAAAAATACTGAGTAAACAAATGTTACATAAATATTAACTTAAAAATACTGGAACTAATTTTGTAATTACAAAATGCTATTAATCACAAAACAGGCTATAGTTGCAATTATATGCAATTTAGCTTTAAAAATACCAAATAAATTTGTAAAAATATGCAAAAATTACCTTAATTATATTTTGGTGCAAATGTGAGAATAAAAATGAATTATTCGTCAAAATGATAATTTTGGGAATAATTATTGGATTTTGTTGTATTAAAATAGGCAATGAATTGGTTTAAAAATCATTAAAAATGCCAGAACTCTTGGGTGTGCTTATATATGCACATATATGATATTTTGGAAGTTTTTTGAGTATAAAATTACTAGGAAAAAATTGGGTATCAACAGCTGCACCTCTTTACCCGGGAAGGATGGAAGAGTTGTCGGGTAAAGATATGATGGCCAATTTTGACCGAAAGCTGCGATTTGAAAAGAATTTGACCGAGCTATGATTTCCGAGCTGCCTACATATCCCTGGTTTTACAGGAATCAGGCCGTATGTAGTTCAGGAACCATTGACGGAACATGCCGATGGAAATTCGAAAGAGATAGACACGATGTTTAGGTGGCAAGAGGTATTTGGAGTTTGATCGGCTGCGGGAACCGGAGCGGGATCGCTCCTGCTGAGGCGGCCGTTGCTGGCCGGTGTACCTGCAAGTGAGCAATACGGGCGTATATCGTGCATAAACTTAAACGTGATGCAAGTTCCCATTGGACCATGAATCCTGTCTTTGGACGGTTAGGATGACGTCCTCAGACCATGATGTCCTGGGCCATGAAGCGCAAAATTAAAGGATTCGCAGGCTATGAAATGATGTTCTCGGGCTATGATAATGATTCCTCCGAATCATGATGCCTTTGAATAATGATGTGCAGGATATAAAGCGGGTCCTCGGGCCATGGCATGGTGTTCTCGGGCTATGAAGATGATGCCTCCGAACAATGACGCCCTCGGACAGTTTGGCAGTGTTTCAGCTGATGTAAAAAATGTAAATGGCGATATTTCAGCCGATAGAAGTTAAAATAAGCAGGCGATATTTTAGCCGATGTAGCAAAATGTAAATGGCGGTATCTCAGCCGACAAAAAATTTGAATAAAGCAGTGACGTTTTAGTTGATGTAGAAACGTAAATGGCGTTATTTCAGCCGATGCCGAGAATTAAATAAAGTTTGGCGATACTTCGACCGATAAAGAAGGGTGATTAGAAATGGCGACGTTTCAGCTGATAGGGATTTAAACAAATATTGGCGGTGTTTTAGCCATGCAAGATTTGTATGAAGATGGCGGTATTTCAGCCGATGCAAATAGAGGTGGCGATATTTCAGCCATGCAGATGGAGGCAGCGCTTAGTCTTGAAAGGCAGAAAGGTAGCCTTATGCAATGCAAGAAAATGCAGGATGGAGACAGTGCTTAGTCTCGAAAGGCAGAAAGGTAGCCTTATGCAGTGCAGATAATGCAGATGGAGACGGTGCTTATTCTCGAAAGGTAGAAAGGTAGCCTTATGTAATGCAAGAAAATGCAGGATGGAGACAGTTCTTAGTCTCGAAAGGCAGAAAGGTAGCCTTTTATTATGCAATGCAGATAATGCAGATGGAGACATTGCTTAGTCTCGAAAGGCAGAAAGATAGCCTTATACAATGCAAGAATGTAAAAGGACGAGTAGTAGTGAGACTTCTTAGCTGATAGCTGATATCGTGACTGCTGGGGAGGTTGTGTATGGATTGCAATTACGAACAAGTGATGATTCTGAGAGGTTGCATTCTTGAGAAAGTATGCGTGCATAAATATACCTGACGATATTGTTAGTCTGGTGCCTGCATCCAAAGAAAAATCGTGAGTTTTGTAAGGGGGAAAAGCTAGTTCGTTTTCCCATGGCTTCCGGCGTTGCGTATCATTGGGGTAGCGTTGCTAAACAGCAGCAATTCGAACAGTAGTTATGCATGATTTAGTAAATATAACATAAGTAGAAAATAGTTTTCTTTAGATGAACCAACGACTGCGACGTGGTTCAAGACATTGCAACCTTTCTTGCTCCGGAATTTTGAGGGTCCTCCTCAAAATTCTGCCCCAGTTTACTGGGCTGGCGCTTCTGACGACTGCGCTGAATGGCTAAAAAAATCAGCTTCAGAATTTTGAGGGTCCTCCTCAAAATTCTGCCCCAGTTTACTGAGGTGACATTCCTGGCGATGAATGGCTGAAAACGAGCTTCGGAATTTTGAGGGTCCTCCTCAAAATTCTGCCCCAGTTCCAATAGCAGGGAGGAAAAATGGAATTTTTAATAAATTGTGACCGAACCCATAGGGCTGCCTACGTATCCCCTCTTAAACGGGAATCAGGTCAGGCGTAGTTTAAAATACATCATCATAAGAAATCATAAGTGGTTACACATAGTATTGTTTCACTGCATCTGAATTGATTGGCTTCGGCCAAGCTTCTCCGTCCATTTCTGCAAGAATAAGGGCTCCTCCAGTTAGAACCCGGTGAACCATGTACGGACCTTGCCAGTTGGGGGAGAATTTCCCCTTGGCTTCATCTTGATGCGGGAATATTTTCTTCAACACCAGCTGCCCCGGTGTAAACTTCCTTGGCTTAACTCTTTTGTTGAAGGCTCTGGACATTCTGTTCTAATACAACTGACCGTGACAAACTGCATTCATCCTTTTCCCATCTATAAGGGCTAACTGCTCGTAGCGACCTTTTACCCATTCTGTGTCGTCCAACTCTGCTTCTTGTATGATCCTCAAAGAGGGAATCTCTACCTCGGCGGGGGATGACCGCCTGTGTACCATAAACCAGCATGTAGGGAGTTGCTCCGGTCGATATGCGGACCGTGGTGCGGTATCCCAGTAGGGCGAATGATAACTTCTCATGCCATTGTTTGTGACTTTCGACCATCTTCCTTAATATCTTCTTGATATTCTTGTTGGCTGCCTCTACAGCTCCATTCATCTGAGGCCTGTAGGCAGTAGAATTCTTGTGTTTGATCTTGAATGACTCGCACATGGCATTCATCAAGTCACTGTTGAGATTGGAACCATTATCAGTGATGATTGATTCTGGAATCCCGAATCGGCAAACAATACGATCACGGACGAAATCTGCCACAACTTTCTTAGTCACTGCCCTGTATGACACTGCTTCAACCCATTTGGTAAAATAATCAATTGCCACCAGGATAAACCTGTGCCTGTTTGATGCGGCAGGCTCAATAGGTCCAATAACATCCATTCCCCAGGCGGCGAATGGCCACGGTGAGCTTGTTGCAGTAAGCTCGTTTGGAGGCACCTTTATCATGTCTGCATGTATCTGACAGCGATGGCATTTGCGAACATACTGGATACAGTCTGTTTCCATAGTCATCCAAAAATATCCTGCTCGGAGTATCTTCTTTGCTAGGACAAAGCCATTCATGTGCGGCCGGCAGGTCCCTGCGTGCACTTCGTCCAATAGTTTGGATGCTTCTTTTGCTTCGACACACGTTAGTAAACCCAAATCGGGAGTCCTCCTATACAGGATTCCCCCACTGTGAAAGAAGTTGTTGGATAATCTCCGAAGTGTGCGCTTCTGAGTGGCGTTGGCAAGTTCTGGATATCCTCTTGTTGTCAAGTACTCCTTGATGTCGTGGAACCATGGTTTTCCGTCCGCTTCTTCCTCAACGTGAGCACAATAAGCTGGCTGATCATAGATCTTTACTGGGATGGGATCAATGAAATTTGTGTCTGGATGCTGGATCATGGATGATAAAGTAGCTAGTGCGTCAGCGAACTCGTTTTGGACCCTGGGGACATGTTGAAATTCCGTTTTTGTGAATCTTTTCCTTAACTCCTGTATGTGATGCAAGTAGGGGAGTATCTTGGATTTCTTGGTTGCCCATTCTTCTCGAACTTGATGTATGAGCAAGTCTGAATCCCCGATCACTAGCAGCTCCTGAATGTTCATGTCAATGGCCATCTTGAGCCCCAGGATGCAGGCTTCGTATTTGGCCATGTTGTTGATGCAAGGGAATCTGAGCTTGGCGGATATCGGGTAGTGCTGGCCGGTTTCTGATACTAGGAATGCTCCTATGCCAACTCCTTTGAAATTTGCAGCTCCGTCGAAAAACAACCTCCAACCCTCGTAGGATTCTGCAATATCTTCTCCTACAAAGGACACTTCTTCATCAGGAAAATATGTTTTCAGGGGTTCGTATTCTCCGCCGACAGGATTCTCAGCAAGGTGGTCTGCTATGGCTTGGCCCTTGATCGCTTTCTGAGTTACGTAAACAATATCGAATTCACTTAGCAGGATTTGCCACTTGGCGAGCTTGCCAGTGGGCATGGGCTTCTGGAAGATATACTTCAGTGGGTCCATCCTTGATAT